>NC_140966.1:103480309-103535309 GCF_056783735.1 Eptatretus burgeri | reverse complement strand
TCTCCGCAGCATACTACTCGCACATCCCTGTCTCCGCAGACTTCTCCTCCTCCCATGCCACTGTCTCCAAGGCACTCCTCCTCCGCCTCCTCCTCATGCGTCACCATCTCCAAGGCCTTTCCTCCTCACGCACCGCCATCCCTGCGCCCTTCTTTTAGTGCGTCGCCATCTCCACAGTTTCCTCCTCCTCATACACCGCAGTCTCCACAGCCTCCTCCTCCTCATGCATTGCTGTCACCAAGTCTCCTCCTCCTCATGCACCGGGATCTGTGCAGCCTTTTCTTACGGCTCAAGCACAGCCATCTCTGCAGCCTCTTCCTCACGCACTGCCTTTTCCACAGCCTCCTCCTCCTCCTCCTACAGCCAACTTTTCCTCGCTTTCTGCAGCCTCCTATTCCTCATGCACCACCGCCTTCACAACCTCCTCCTTGTGCGCCCCAATTTCTGTAGCCTCCTCCTCACGTGCAATCATCTGCCATCAATGCATCCTCCTCTTCCTTACATGCAACCCTCTGTGCAACCTCCTCTTTCTTGCGCACTACCGTCTCCACAAGTGATGTAGGACTTGAATCCGGACTCGAGTCCACTTTTTGGAGGACTCGGGCTCGCACTTGACTCTTCAGGACGCTGATTCGGACTCTGAATGCCAAGAACTCAGACTCAGCCTGAGTCCGGCTTGAATCTGGTAAAATTTAGTGCACGGTAAAAATTTTAGTGTACAGCTGCAAGAACCCACAATGTAAAGTAATCAGGTCGAATTGGTTTCCTGTGAAAATGGTCATACTGTGCAACACTGCTGAAAGTGATTATAAAAGATTAATGGACAGAATTAAACAATCCTGCGCAGAGGAAACTGCAAATAATTCCGACCGATGTTCCAGATTTTTGGAGATGTTAAACACGAACATCGTATACCTTCGTGTAATGGTGCGTGATCAAAACACATTCTGTTCTTTCAAAGAGCACTTTTAATGATTCGCTGAATCACTTTAAACCTAAACGCCAAATAGCTTAACTTTAAACGCTATCAACGCTTTAGTTTTAAGTGCTCACCAAAAAAGGTACGTTTTCCGCAAAGTAATTAAAATTCGGTTTTGGAATGTAAAAAAAGAAACCGAGAATGAGTAATCTATTTAGACACTGCCTTAAGCGATCTTTCTTAAAGTAAACGATGTATGTTGAAAAAAAATGTTTAATAAATATCGTAACATACTGTTACGAATTTGGAATTCAATTGCACACAACATACAGGTTCCTTTAGTCAGCTATGTCGATAAGTGCTCGTTCCCTAGATAGCTCACCTTTCATTGTTTAAATGTGCAGAAATCGATTAGATGCGCTGCGGATCGATTTAATAGTTAGGGAACGAACAATGGAGACATCCCTCCCCCTCTTCTGCGAAGAGCAAGAAGAACCCTGCCGTCCCGTGACTCATGATGCCAACAACTCCCTCCCACCCGTGGCTGAGCGGGTGATGGAGCACGAGGGCATGAGTCATGAGTCACGCCGGGAGCGGGGGAAGGGCGGGAGAGGGATAAGAGGGGATCTTTTCTTTTGTTCGTGGGCAGAGTTGGAGAAGGGAGTTGAGAGAGTAGTCGTTCAGCAGACCATCGGGTCCTGCTTGGCTTGCGTGAGGGTTGAGGCCTTCGGAAGCTTTTTGCTTCGGCTGGCTCAGTGAGCTTCGGCTGAGGCCTGTCTCGGGACCTGGCTCGGGAGGAGGCTTTTTGCTTTGGTGGTTCAGTGAGCTTCGGCTTCTGCTTGGCTCGGGAGAGCTTTTGCTTCGAGCTGCTTTGCTTGGAAGAGAGTTGAGCTGGTCTCTCGGCTCGAGCTGTGAGTGGTGGCTTCTTCTTCTTCTTCTTGGTTTGTGGAGCTCTTTTTTTCTCCATTTTGGTTCCCGGCTTGGTGCGACTCATCGACCTCTTCTTGGAGGTGGTTCCTCGGGGAAGCGACGCATCGACGGGAAGGATCGGCACCTCGTCTCACCAGCACGTGTTGAGAAGCGCGGGAGGATTCGCAGGAGCTCAGGCGGGATCGCGGCTCACGGCAATTGGATCCAGCTCGCTCTCGCTGGAGCCCAGGTCTGAACAACTTGAAGACCACACGAGGTGGAGAGGTTCGAGATAGGCTCTGGGTTTCAGCTCACCTGTCCTCCGAGCTGGAGCTCGTTATTGAAGGCCTCTGCCATCATTTCTTGGGTGTGTGTGTGTGTGTGTGCGTACATGTGCATGGGCCCGTCTAATAAGTAGGAACTGCTGTTAAGTGCAAGTGACTGTTCATAATAAGTAGACGGTTGTAGTTCTTTTGTCGTGCTTTTGTTGCTTGTATAATTGCATACGTGTTTTGCTTGTTTAATTGCATACGTGCTTTATTATAAAAATGTCCTTGTGTGAATGTAAACCTATTCGTTGCGTCCATTCCCCCATTGCAATGCCATCTTGTATTGTGGAATATTAGTTGGTTTTTAAATAACCGGTAAAGCAATCGGGTCCGGCAAGGTTTGGCGATAATACCCGCTCGGTTATCCCGGAATGGACCGCTTAAGCGGTTCGTGTCCAAGCAGGCCTTCACCGAGGTACGGTCCCTCGGTAGGTTACCCGTGCGGGTACTTAGGTATATCGATATTCGGCGATTGATCCTATTTCGCGTGGGTAGAATATGGACTGGGCCGTGGTGGGATTAAAAACCCACCCGTGACTGGTTTCTGGCGTTGTTCCAGGAAATCACAACTGGATTGTCCGTTCGGTGGGCGAAGCGACCTCTATTGGTTAGACACGGTAGTTCGCACGCCGACGGGCGGGAAATCTACAACACTGGTGTCGAGGAGTGGGGTGAAAACTCTCCAGCCTTCACACCAAACCAAATTAACTGGAATCAGATCAAGGGTGTGTAGAGCGACCCTCGATTCCCATTAAATTTCGAGCTTTTAAAAATTATTCCGATACGAAAGATGGCAGTTCAAGGCGAACAGGGGTAGGAGGGTTTGGAAATAGATTTAGAAATGTCAGAATCCATGGCCCAGGATGAGATCCCCGTGCAGGACATTCCCATTGGGATGCAGGTTGAATTTTCCCCACAACCAAACCCAGAGCCCGAAATGGGCACAGCGGCGGCCGCGGTGTATGACACCCCCCCTCCCCTCCTCCGTCAAAATCCCTCCCCGCTCCCCAGCGAAACCGCGACCGACAATGGCGGATCGGTCCGGCTAGAGCCATCAGCCATCACACAAATGATGGAGATGATCACACAAGAAATGAAAAAAAAAATGCGCGCGATTTGATGGATTGTATGGATGCGCACACGAAGGCATTCAGGAGTGATATGCAAAGCCTGCAGGCGGGCATAATGGCATTTGCGTGCAACGAAACGTGGACGACGGAGCTTAAAATGGCGGCGCCACGTGTTGGAGCGAACAAGCTGAGAGGGAGTGCAACGGCTGTGCCCCCCGCGATGGAAGCGGGGGAGGACAAAATAATTCGGGAGACGCGTTGGGCGAGACTTGTGCAGGTGACAGAGAGTGACGGTGACAGAGAGGGAAAAATTAAATGGGGTGACGGAGATGTGTACGAGACACGTAGAGACGAGGGAAATAATAAGGAAGACAACGGAAATAAAAACACCAGAGACGCGGGAGATAGAAACTGTAGAGGAGAGACTACACGATAAAGACGGGGTGAAAGATGAGCACACACACATGGAGTTAGCGAGGGACGATGAAGGGGAGCTCGGGGAATGTCTCGTGACCCGGTGCAAGCAGCCGGATAGCCTCCTTATGGAACGAGGGGAGGGAATATTCCCCCTTGAAGTGGATCCCGACCAGGTGGGTCCGGTCGAGCTTTGCGAGGTAGAGGGGGCGAGTGCTGTGGACGGGTGCACGTGGAGCTTGGGGGGGGGGGGGTATGGGGACCCTGGGAGCGCTTGAGGTAGCGCAAATCCCCAGCATGGTCGTCCCGTTGTTTGGTTACGAGTGTGGCGAAATGCGTGCTGGAAAGCACGCATTGTGTGAGTGAAGCCCCGTGTGTAAGCGATTCCCCGTGTGTGAAGGAAACGCCGTGTGTGGATTGAACACCGTGTGTGAGTGAAACCCCCCGTGCAAGTGGAAGGCCGTGTGTGAGTGGAACTGCATGTGTGAGGTCGCTGTACGTGAGGGAGATGGCGGTTGGCATGCGCGAACATGCAACCGCATGTCCCGGTGGGAATGTCATGTCGAGGTGTGTGAGCATCGTGGCACGTGGGAGTTTGTGCGTGAGAGTGCAACGGAGACGGGACCAGACGGTGGACAAAGGCCGAGTAGCGGCCGTAGATATTTTGGGAACCGTGCCGGGTTTGCACGGCAGCGTGCGCGGGATCCGTGCTGTGCAACGCACAAGGCCGCCACGTGCGCGCCTGCGGGAATGAAGCCCGGTCCGTAAACGCACGCGGTGGATTAGCCGATCCCGCGGACGGACAGAAGGTCGGCTGGATAATGGATTTGGACCGGATGGGTTCTCCAGGCGGGCATGTGTGTGAAGCTCCGACGAGCAGAGCACATGTGTTCGTGTGGGGAACCCCTCGAAACAGGAAGCTTGTTTTTGATGTGCAGCGTGACGTCGTGGCTGCAGGGTTGGAATCCGGCAGAAGGGAAATCCCTGCCGGATGGCACCGTCCGAGGAGGAACGAGATGCGCGAATAGCTGCCATGACGTCACGCGAAAGGAGCGCAGGTTGCGAGTTGCTGCGCTGGTGTACGCATGAAAAAAAAAAGCAAGCCTCGCTTCGGGTGAATAGGATTCCCTGGGCAAGGGGTGGAAGACCCCCCCTTGTCAGGGGGCACAGGAAGTACTAGTAAGGGGGATGGGCTAGAGTTAGTTAGACCGGCTTCATGGGGACATGGGTTGTTCCTCATGGAGCCTGTGAAATGGATTAGTTCGAGGGATTTCAGTTTAGATTTAGGAAATGGGAATTGTTGGATTTTTGGAGACATGGACAGACTGGAAATGTGTAGTGGAGATGTGGCTTAGCTACATAGAGTAAATGGAATGTGCATTGATGGAAGGGATGAAGAGGGAGCACGAGTTAGTGTATGGAATTTAGTTACAGGATGGCAGTATAGAGTGTTTGTGTAAGTTGCAAAATGGAAAGTGTGTGAGGAATGAGTGTGGGACAGTGGGCCCAAGTCTGTGAGTGGAGCGAATGTGGTATGCATGGTGCGATGACTGATTGGGGGAGGAGTGATTCCCACCCAAGTGACCCCGGGGTCAGTTTAATGTTTAGTTAGTGGGTCGTGAAATTTATTAAAAGGAGGCCGTTTTGTTGTTGGTGTCGAGAGAAGGCAAGAAACCCATTTGGAGGGGTGCAGGAGTTCATGGACCGGCTGGGAGCGTGGCTGTGGAAAGGTGAGTTTTGTTTAGTGGGCACCCCGGGCACCGGACTAGTAGGCCAAGAGCCCAAGAGGAGCCGGGATAGTGTAGTGGGCACGGGCGACCCATCTTAAACGGGACCATTAGCGCCAGAATGCCACGGGGGCAGTGTAGTGGGCACGGGCGACCCTTGGAAAGGGACCCGGGGCATCAATACGCCACGTGGGCATTGGAGGGGGGAAATGCCAGAGAGGGCAAACCCCCGCGTTGTAGGAAGCAGCTCGGCTCAGAGGCAGCCTGTGGGCCTGGGGGTGCCATGGTTAGAGTTCGGCAGAGGGGGAGTTCCTGCCAGTTGAGCCACGCTGCCCAGCCAGGAAATTGTGCGAGGGCACGAATGAAAATTTGAGGGCAAGGCCCAAATTTATAATGGACACCAACACAGGCGACGGGAATCATGGTTTTTAGAACCGATAGTTTTAAAATGTGAGACTTTTTGGAAAGCCCCGGGGTAGTTTCAGGTTAATGAATGCTCGGATAGTTAGGAGATTTACCCCTTCGCACCATCCATCCCTTCGCTCATTGTAGTCCGCTGGACTCACCTTCGTAGATCGCTGAACTCTGAGGAGGCCATTCTGAGGCTTTGTTGGGCCTCGAGACAGGTCGCGAGTCTCTCCCTATTCCCCTCCAGAGAGGGAACGTAGGGGTTGGGAGTAGGCTAGGCTGACAGGATAGGTTAGTCAGACAAAGACTATAAAGGGGGTTAGGAGACAATAATAAAAGGGAAATAATAAAAATAAAGAGAGGCAAAATTTTGTTGTTGTGTGGCAAATTAAGGGAGTGGGTATGGACAGAGACAGGCAAAGGCGATAGAGTGGGGGGAGACAGTAGGCTAGGTCCGAGCCCTCCTTCAAAGCGGCCGGCACCACTGCACTCCCTTCAGACCTGATGGAACCACACCAGAGGCCGGCCAGCTTCACCTGCTGGCCTGTTGTGCTGCAGCTGCCTGTTCTGCATGGACTTGCCTTGCCATGCCTCGTTTGCCTGCCTCTGCCATGACCCCATGCCTGCTAGCCCTTGTTTGCGTTTACCCCTGTGTCCATCCATCACCATGTGCGCCAGGACCATCCAGTTTTGCAAGGACTGCCCTGCAGGCAGCCCATGCATCCATCATGTTCATTTGTTTTTGCGACCATCTCCATCCATTCCCCTGCATCAATGAACTTCGAAATGACTTTTACCTTCTCCCCTTTCACAGATCACAAGTCCTGGGCCATGGTTAAGTGATGGATAAGTTGAGTGGAAATTGTAAATACGTGGAACCCCACCTGCATGTTTGTTTTAGCGCCGGCAATTTTAGTTAAGTTGTCCGAATGAGTCTGAGAGTTTGTTTAGTTAGTTACGCAGCGCATTAGGTTATTTATTTTTGGGACACATCTCGCACTCAGGGATCCGAAGGTAGAACGCACTAGGGGAAAACTTACACATGCTGGTCACACGAAAATTTGACGACTCGGGACGAGTCTGTAACAAGGGGAGGGGGTAGTGTTATAAATTTGGAATTCAATTGCACACAACATACAGGTACCTTTAGTCAGCTATGTCGATAAGTGCTTGTTCCCTAGATAGCTCACCATTCATTGTTTAAATGTTCAGAAATCGATTCGATGCGGATCGATTTAATAGTTAGGGAACGAACAATGGAGACATCCCTCCCCTCTTCTGCGAAGAGCAAGAAGAACCCTGCTGTCCCGTGACTCATGATGCCAACAACTCCCTCCCACCCGTGGCTGAGCGGGTGATGGAGCACGAGGGCATGAGTCATGAGTAACGCCGGGAGCGGGGGAAGGGCGGGAGAGGGATAAGAGGGGATCTTTTCTTTTGTTCATGGGCAGAGTTGGAGAAGGGAGTTGAGAGAGTAGTCGTTCAGCAGACCATCGGGTCCTGCTTGGCTTGCGTGAGGGTTGAGGCCTTCGGAAGCTTTTTGCTTCGGCTGGCTCTGTGAGCTTCGGCTGAGGCCTGGCTCGGGAGGAGGCTTTTTGCTTTGGTGGTTCAGTGAGCTTCGGCTTCTGCTTGGCTCGGGAGAGCTTTTGCTTCGAGCTGCTTTGCTTGGAAGAGAGTTGAGCTGGTCGCTCGGCTCGAGCTGCGAGTGGTGGCTTCTTCTTCTTCTTGGTTTGTGGAGCTCTTTGTTCTCCATTTTGGTTCCCGGCTTGGTGCGACTCATCGACCTCTTCTTGGAGGTGGTTCCTCGGGGAAGCGACGCATCGACGGGAAGGATCGGCGCCTCGTCTCACCAGCAGTGTTGAGAAGCGCGGGAGGATTCGCGGGAGCTCGGGCAGGATTACGTCTCACGGTAATTGGATCCAGCTCGCTCTCGCTGGAGCCCGGGTCCGAACAACTTGAAGACCACACGAGGTGTAGAGGTTTGAAAGATGCTCTGGGTTTCAGCTCATCTGTCCTCCGAGCTGGAGCTCGTTATTAAAGGCCTCTGCTACCATTTTGTGTGTGTGTGTGTGTGTGTGTGTGTGTGTGTGTGTGTGTGTGTGTGTGTGTGTGTGTGTGTGTGTGTGTGTGTGTGTGTGTGTGTGTGTGTGTGTGCGTGTGTGTGTGTGTGTGTGTGTGTGTGTGTGTGTGTGTGTGTGTGTGTGTGTGTGTGCGTGCGCGCGCGTGCGCGCGCGCGTACATGTGTCCGTGGGCCCGTCTAATAAGTAGGAACTGCTGTTAAGTTCAAGTGACTGTACATAATAAGTAGACGGTTGTAGTTCTTTTGTCGTGCTTTTTTTGCTTGTATAATTGCATGCGTGTTTTGCCTTGTTTAATTGCATACGTGCTTTATTATAATAAATGTCCTCGTGCGAATGTAAACCTGTTCGTTGCATCCATTCCCCCATTGAAATGCCATCTTGTATTGTGGAATATTACTTGGTTTTTAAATAACTGGTAAAGCAATCAGGTCCGGCGAGGTCTGGCGATAATACCCGCTCGGTTATCCCGGAATGGAACGGACCGCTTAAGCGGTTCGTGTCCAGCAAGGCCTTCACCGAGGTACGGTCCCTCGGTAGGTTACCCGCGCGGGTACTGAGGTATATCGATATTCGGCGATTGATCCTATTTTGCGTGGGTAGAATACGGACTGGGCCGTGGTGGGATTAAAAACCCACCCGTGACTAGTTTCTGGAATTGTTCGAGAAAGTCACGACTGGATTGTCCATTCGGTGGGCGAAACGACCACTATTGGTTAGATGCGGTCGTTCACACGCCGACGGGTGGGAAATCTACAACAATACTTTACATCGTTGTACTTGTAAAGACGACAAAAGACGATTATTTGGACATTTATATCGACAAGTTAGGTGCGACTTTATGTGTTTTGAAAAACCAATTAAAAATAAGCAATTATATCTCACTCCTCATTGGTTAAGATGATGCCTTCTATATCTCCATTATTATTTGAGATAGAACCTCTAAATGTGGTTTGTTCAACTGCAAATGTTACCCTGAGGATAAATGTTGATTTATTTATTTCTTTTTTAGGAAAAATCATATCACACTATGAAGGGGATTTTTGTGAGTACATAAAGTGGTCGGGATGTCAAATGTGTCCAAACCTGAAGGAATGAGAGCAAAAATAAGGGCTAGGATTACGGTTAGGTGGACTTAAAGAGTTTTTTTTTTAACAAACCATGCCGCAGTGTGCAGGGGATTGCTGTGATTACTGAAACTGGTCGGAATGTCAAATCGGACATAAAAATGAATGAATTAGAGTGAAAATAAGGAGCAGAAAAGCTTGGTTCCAAACACGAGTTAAGGTTAAAAGAAGCGACCGAATCATCTAAATAAGAGGTGGGAATCGGTTTCCTCGACAAAAAGTAATCAAAGCATGGTTGTTGCAATATTACTTCATATTTTAAAAGCACATTTTTCAAAATTGGATCTGGAAAACCGGAGGATCTGGAAGACCGGAGGATCTGGAAAACCGGATTTCTCGATGCAGACTTTAGTGCAATTTTTTTTTTTTTTGCCACATTTATGTTGAACTCGAACTTCTTCCTTTGAATTTGCATGCAAGATCGTATTTATGTCCTCATTTTTTGAACATATAAAATGTTCACATATATGATATATGTTTGCAATAAGTATGTAATTTGTGTTGTTTATTGAAACGTTGCGTAATGGAGCACTTGTTTTTTTTTTTGTTTGTTTTTTTTAATAAGTCCTTGGAAAGCTGATATGGTTAATGCATAAGTTTGACAATATGTCATATTAACCAAAATCACACTTTTGTTGACTGTAAAACACATTAAAGGACGTGTACTCTTTCGATGAAATGCAAAGTAATTTCTCCTTTAATCACGCATTAAACTTTAATATTTAGTGTTGAATTTGACTTCTACACATGTCGTTGACACGTGTTTAATTCCGGTGTATTTAATTTTTCTATTAACTGTTTTTAATAACAAGGCCAATACCAGTCGATAAAGTTCTTTAAAATGTTAATATATCAGTTTATCCTTCAGTTACATTATTAAAAGGGAAACTACAGAGGACAGACCGACGTTAATGTTGAGATTTAAGATATGTGATTGGCGAGGCGATAAAAAAACAAAAACATCCTGAAATATCTCACAATTTGAACATTTCACCCATCTGGTAGAAATTGAGACTTGATCATCGAAAGTGAGCACTCTCAGTTTTAAAAGTGGCATCTTGTATTGCAATCATGCTCTCACTTTCTTTGATTAATTAGAGAATTAATGTAATCAAAACCAAATACTGATCACACTTTCTGTGGACACACACACACACACGCACACACACACACACACACACACACACACACACACACACACACACACACACACACACACACACACACACACACACACACACACACACACACACACACACACACACACACACACACACACGATGAACATAGTGACTAAATCAGGATAAATACAAAATAGAACATTATGCAGTGGACATGTACATTCTTTCAGCTACTCATTCTGCCAGCCATTTGGCCCGACGTATTATAAAGTTGGTGACATTTCATCACTTTGTTTTCCATCCTTTTGGTACGTAATAAAAGGACAGGTAAATTCATGTTTTCAATCTTCACAAGTTTCAACAAAACGGTCCGAGTTCGGCACTCTTCACAAAACAATATTTGTTCCGGAATTTTATTGTGAAGAGGAAAAGCTAAAGGAAAGTGTGTTATAGTAACTCTGATAAAGTTTACTACTGAAAACTATCGCACAAAAGGTGAAAAAACACGATCGTTTCTCGCTCCAAATTACACGTAAACGGCGTGATGGAAATCACCTTGGTCCACCATCGAGTGCTAACCAAGATGGCGCCCGGTAGCCACACCGCGGTGTGTGTATATTGTGAATGGCAATGAGCATTGTATTTATTTTCAGTCGAGTGGCTGCAGCACAGGCACGATGGGCCGAAGTTATTAATAAATGTGAATAATATTTACGTGCGGTTTGATGAGATATTCACAGGGTTTTAATAAATATTAATCCTACGATGACTTCCGGTCAATAGTTTCGTGTATGTGGGCGGAGCCTGTGGTCCAACGTCTGGTTTGACCTGAATGAATAATAATGAATGAATGATTGATTTGGAGTTCGTCGGGAGAATGGAGAGAGTGAAGGAAGAATCCGAAATCTGTGACAATCAAAGTACACCTTGTGAGAACTCAGGTGAGAGGGAAGGTTTTCATCACCTCGTGGGAATCGATAAACGTGATGAGCGCGGTTAATGATCCCCCTGATGTTTACATTGTAATACTCCATTATAGGGTTACAGAAATAACACTCGTACAGTACAACGATCACATGACGTGTTTGGACTTTGATGAACTCCTTCCCGGGATTAGTGTGTGCCCGGTGGTTACAAACTCCGATGTCCACCGGCCCTCCTTCTTCCATCAAACTCCCTGATTCGTTCTCTCGGGTTCATTCCCACGGTTCGGATTGAACGACACGACAAGCTCATTCCACGTGTTCGTGGAACAAATGGACGATTCGCTCCTGAGAGTCGGACCTTCTTGTGTGAACACAAGCTTTTTAAATGAATCGGCAGTTTCGTGATTACCCCGGTAGCGCGAACTGACACCGGGGTAGAGGGGTTTGTTCACTTTGTCTGCAGAAGGCGGTTTGTCTATGATCGAGGAATCATTGATATTTAGAGCACGAATCGAACAGGAACCTGCGGTTTGGCAGGACCTTTCCTCTCAACTCGGCAACTTGTGCTGACCCTCACCCGAGTACGCATGCGCAGAGAGGACTGAGGTACATTGTTTTTTTCTGTCTGACAGTCAAACAGAATGTTTAATTATTACAAACAGGAACGTGACTTTTATAGGACGTCATAAAGAAATCGAAATACGAACTTGCATTTATTTACAAATGTGTTTTTGTTTGTTTGTTTGTTTTACGACAGCCTTGAAAACCTTTTTTATTTTCAACGAGAAAATACAACCCCAAAATTCGCTGATGGGGATGTTTAGGGGAGAGAGAGGATGGGAGGGTAGGGGAGAGAGAGGATGGGAGGGAGAGAGAGGATGGGAGGGTAGGTGGGAGGGAGAGAGAGGATGGGAGGGTGGGTGGCAGGGAGAGGGAGGGTGGGTGGGTGGGTGGGAGGGAGAGAGAGGATGGGAGGGTGGGTGGGAGGGAGAGAGAGGATGGGAGGGTGGGTGGGAGGGAGAGAGAGGATGGGAGGGTGGGAGGGAGAGAGAGGATGGGAGGGTGGGTGGGAGGGAGAGAGAGGATGGGAGGGTGGGTGGGAGGGAGAGAGAGGATGGGAGGGTGGGTGGGAGGGAGAGAGAGGATGGGAGGGTGGGTGGGAGGGAGAGAGAGGATGGGAGGGTGGGTGGGAGGGAGAGAGAGGATGGGAGGGTGGGTGGGAGGGAGAGAGAGGATGGGTGGGTGGGTGGGAGGGAGAGAGAGGATGGGTGGGTGGGAGGGAGAGAGAGGATGGGAGGGTGGGTGGGTGGGAGAGAGAGGATGGGAGGGTGGGTGGGTGGGAGAGAGAGGATGGGAGGGTGGGTGGGTGGGAGAGAGAGGATGGGAGGGTGGGTGGGGGAGAGAGAGGATGGGAGGGTGGGTGGGTGGGAGAGAGAGGATGGGAGGGTGGGTGGGGGAGAGAGAGGATGGGAGGGTGGGTGGGGGGAGAGAGAGGATGGGAGGGTGGGTGGGTGGAGAGAGAGGATGGGAGGGTGGGTGGGGAGAGAGAGGATGGGAGGGTGGGTGGGGGGAGAGAGAGGATGGGAGGGTGGGTGGGGGGAGAGAGAGGATGGGAGGGTGGGTGGGGGGAGAGAGAGGATGGGAGGGTGGGTGGGGGGAGAGAGAGGATGGGAGGGTGGGTGGGGGAGAGAGAGGATGGGAGGGTGGGTGGGGGGGAGAGAGAGGATGGGAGGGTGGGTGGGGGGAGAGAGAGGATGGGAGGGTGGGTGGGGGGAGAGAGAGGATGGGAGGGTGGGTGGGGGGGGAGAGAGGATGGGAGGGTGGGTGGGGGGGAGAGAGAGGATGGGAGGGTGGGTGGGGGGAGAGAGAGGATGGGAGGGTGGGTGGGGGGGAGAGAGAGGATGGGAGGGTGGGTGGGGGGAGAGAGAGGATGGGAGGGTGGGGGGAGAGAGAGGATGGGAGGGTGGGTGGGAGAGAGGGGTGAGGGTGGGTGGGAGAGAGGGGTGAGGGTGGGTGGGAGACAGGGGGTCAAGAGGGGTGAGGGTGGGAGAGAGGAGGTGAGGATGGGAGAGGGGTGAGGGTAGGAGAGAGGGGTGAGGATGGGAGAGTGGGAGAGAGGGGTGAAGATGTGAGGTTGGGAGAGAGGGTTGAGGGTGGGAGAGAGGGGTGAGGGTGGCAGGGAGAGAGGAGGGAGGGAGAGAAGAGGGAGGGATAGAAAGAGAGGAGTGAGGGGGAGGGAGAGAAAGGAAGGGAAGGGGGAGGGCGAGAAAGAGAGGAGGGAGGGAGATAAAGAGAGGGGAGGGGGAGGGAGAGAAAGAGAGGGGAGGGGGAGGGAGAGAAAGAGAGGGGAGGGGGAGGGAGGGAGAGAAAGAGAGGGGAGGGGAGGGAGAGAAAGAGAGGGGAGGGAGAGAAAGAGAGGGGAGGGAGAGAAAGAGAGGGGAGGGAGGAGGGAGGGAAAGATAGGGGAGGGAGAGAAAGAGAGGGAAGGGGTGGGGAAGAGGGAGTGAGGGGCCAGAGAGAGGGGTGAGGAGGGAGGAAGGGAGAGGGGTGAGAGAGGGTCGAGGGTGGGAGAGAGGGGGTGAGGGAGAGAAAGAGGGGTGAGGGTGGGAAAGAGGGGTGAGGGTGGGAGAGAGGGGGTGAGGGAGAGGAAGAGGGGGGAGAGAAAGAGGGGTGAGGGTGGGAGGGGAGAGAAAGAGGGGTGAGGGTGGGAGGGGTGAGGATGGGAAGGTTAGAAAGAGAGGGAGGGGAGGGTGAGAAAGAGAGGGAGGGGGAGAAAGGGAGGGGAGGGTGAGAAAGAGAGGGAGGGTGTAAGGAGAGGGAGTGGGGAGGGAGAGAAAGACAGGGAAGGGGGAGGGAGAGAAAGAGAGGGTGGGGGAGAGGGAGTGAGGGGACAGAGAGAGGGGGTGAGGGAAGGAGAGAGAGGGTGAGGGAAGGAGGGAGGGAGAGAGGGTGAGGGAAGGAGGGAGGGGAGAGAGGGTGAGGGAAGGAGGGAGGGGAGAGAGGGTGAGGGAGGGGAGAGAGGGTGAGGGAAGGAGGGAGGGGAGAGGATGGGAAGGAGGGAGGGGAGAGAGGGTGGGAAGGATGGAGGGGTGGGAGGGGGAGAGAGGAAGAGAGGGGTGAGAGGAAGGGGTGAGCATGGGAGAGAGGGACAGAGGGAAGGAGAGAGGGGTGGGGGAGAGGGAGTGAGTGAACAGACAGAGAGAGGGGATGGAGAGAGAGGGAAAGAGGGAGGAAGAGGGGGTGAGGGGAGAGAGAGGGGTGAGGGAGGGAGGAAGGGAAGGAGAGAAGGGGGAGGAAGAGAAAGAGGAGTGAGGGGAGGGAGAGAAAGGAAGGGAAGGGGGAGGGCGAGAAAGAGAGGAGGGAGGGAGATAAAGAGAAGGGAAGGGGGAGGGCGAGAAAGAGAGGAGGGAGGGAGATAAAGAGAGGGGAGGGGGAGGGAGAGAAAGAGAGGGGAGGGAGAGAAAGAGAGGGGAGGGTGAGGGAGAGAAAGAGGGGGAGGGAGAGAAAGAGAGGGGAGGGGAGGGAGAGAAAGAGAGGGGAGGGGAGGGAGAGAAAGAGAGAGGGGAGGGGGAGGGAGAGAAAGAGAGGGGAGGGGAGGGAGAGAAAGAGAGGGAGGGAGAGGAGAGAAAGAGAGGGAGGGGAGGGAGAGAAAGAGAGGGGAGGGGAGGGAGAGAAAGAGAGGGGAGGGGAGGGAGAGAAAGAGAGGGAGGAGGGAGGGAGAGAAAGAGAGGGGAGGGGAGGGAGAGAAAGAGAGGGGAGGAGGGAGGGAGAGAAAGAGAGGAGAGGGAGAGAAAGAGAGGAGAGGGAGAGAAAGAGAGGGGAGGGAGCGAAAGAGAGGGGAGGGAGAGAAAGAGAGGGGAGGGAGAGAAAGAGAGGGGAGGGAGAGAAAGAGAGGGGAAGGGGAGGGAGAGAAAGAGAGGGAGGGGGAGGGAGAGAAAGAGAGGGAGGGGGAGGGAGAGAAAGAGAGGGAGGGGGAGGGAGAGAAAGAGAGGGAGGGGGAGGGAGAGAAAGAGAGGGGAGGGAGAGAAAGAGAGGGGAGGGAGAGAAAGAGAGGGGAGGGAGAGAAAGAGAGGGGAGGGAGAGAAAGAGAGGGGAGGGGGAGGGGAGGGAGAGAAAGAGAGGGGAGGGGGAGGGAGAGAAAGAGAGGGGAGGGGGAGGGAGAGAAAGAGAGGGGAGGGAGGGGAGGGAGAGAAAGAGAGGGGAGGGGGAGGGAGAGAAAGAGAGGAGGGGAGGGAGAGAAAGAGAGGGGAGGGGAGGGAGAGAAAGAGAGGGGAGGGGAGGGAGAGAAAGAGAGGGGAGGAGGGAGGGAGAGAAAGAGAGGGGAGGGGAGGGAGAGAAAGAGAGGGGAGGGGGAGGGAGAGAAAGAGAGGGGAGGGGGAGGGAGAGAAAGAGAGGGGAGGGGGAGGGAGAGAAAAGAGAGGGGAGGGAGGGAGAGAAAGAGAGGGGAGGGGGAGGGAGAGAAAGAGAGGAGGAGGGAGGGAGAGAAAAGAGAGGGGGGAGGGAGAGAAAGAGAGGGAGGGGAGGGAGAGAAAGAGAGGGGAGGGGGAGGGAGAGAAAGAGAGAGAGGGGAGGGAGAGAAAGAGAGGGGAGGGGGAGGGAGAGAAAGAGAGGGGAGGGGAGGGAGAGAAAGAGAGGGAGGGGAGGGAGAGAAAGAGAGGGAGGGAGGGAGAGAAAGAGAGGGGAGGGGGAGGGAGAGAAAGAGAGGGGAGGGGAGGGAGAGAAAGAGAGAGGGGAGGGGAGGGAGAGAAAGAGAGGGGAGGGGGAGGGAGAGAAAGAGAGGGGAGGGGAGGGAGAGAAAGAGAGGGGAGGGAGGGAGAGAAAGAGAGGGGAGGAGGGAGGGAGAGAAAGAGAGGGAGGGGGAGGGAGAGAAAGAGAGAGGGGAGGGAGGGAGAGAAAGAGAGGGGAGGGGAGGGAGAGAAAGAGAGGGGAGGGGGAGGGAGAGAAAGAGAGGGGAGGGGGAGGGAGAGAAAGAGAGGGGAGGGGGAGGGAGAGAAAGAGAGGGGAGGGGGAGGGAGAGAAAGAGAGGGGAGGGGGGAGGGAGAGAAAGAGAGGGGAGGGGAGGGAGAGAAAGAGAGGGAGGGGAGGGAGAGAAAGAGAGGGGAGGGAGGGAGAGAAAGAGAGGGGAGGGGGAGGGAGAGAAAGAGAGGGGAGGGGAGGGAGAGAAAGAGAGGGGAGGGGAGGGAGAGAAAGAGAGGGGAGGGGAGGGAGAGAAAGAGGGGAGGGGGAGGGAGAGAAAGAGAGGGGAGGGGAGGGAGAGAAAGAGAGGGGAGGGGAGGGAGAGAAAGAGAGGGGAGGAGGGAGGGAGAGAAAGAGAGGGGAGGGGGAGGGAGAGAAAAGAGAGGGGAGGAGGGGGAGGGAGAGAAAGAGAGGGTGGGGGTGAGGGGAGAGAGAGGAGGGGGGCAGGGAGAGTGGAGGCGAAAGGGAGAGAGGGGAGAGGAAGGGAAGGAGAGAGGTGGGGGAGAAACTTTTGTATACTTTTATTATGAAGGTATCAAAACCCAAAACGAGAAAAAGAGCAGAGATTGCAGACCCTTGCCAGGACTTGTGTTTTGTGTGGTGTTTGTGTTCTGGTGTGTTACATAATTTAAAAGAGATATAATTAGAACTGTCGCTTTATAATTGCTGGCATGATTACCCGGTTCCAAATAGCCTGGTGTTGGCTCAGTGGTTAGGGTGGCGGCTTGGGATCCTCGGGTCCTGAGTTCAAGCCCCGTCGGCCACTGAATTAATACACCGGGGGTTGACTCAGCCTGTCATCCTTCGGAGGTCGGCGAAATGAGTACCAGTTCCAGTGTGTGTACTGGTTGAGGGGCACTGCATCAGCGACACAGTCACGCTTCAAGAAATGATGGCTACCCCGGCAGCTAAGCTGCCATACGACGACCACCACCACCATAAAAATGCTCAGGGATAAGGCCACAACTCAAAACGATGGAGTGAATCATCACTTATACTCCAAACTGTAAGGAATTCCCTGTATAGATTACCAGACAAGTGATGGCCAAGTTCTGGTAAGCCTATTGAGTATCAAATTTCATCAATAGATGGATCAGCCACTGAATACTAACACCTATACTAAATATTCTTAAACATAACACAAGACACTAATATCGCTTTTTCATTTTGATGTATTCCACTTGTTTTGCTGCATGACAAGGAAGGGTTTGATTACATCAAGTAAGGTTTTAATGGAATCCATATATATATATATATATATATATATATATATATATATATATATATATATATATATATATATATATATATATATATATATATATATATATATATATATATATATATATATTGTTGCGGATTCGCGCCCGCCGGCTTGCGAGCGGCCACATAACTCGAATCGCGGCCCCCCGCGTGGGATAGGGTTGCTCGCCAAATTCGACCTACCGAAGTACCCACACGGAGGGTAGACCGGGCGATCGCACCTCGCCACAGGTCGACTTCGGACACGGGCCACTTTAAGCGACCCGTTCCGTACTATCGGGATAACCGAGCGGTGTTATCGTCAACCTCGACGGTTCGATTAATTATTGGGCGTATTTAGCCCACGACCAACCCTTTACGTGAAGTAAGATGGAGATTCAATAAAGGAAAAGACGAAGCGAAACGGGAAAAACAGTTCAACATAAAGCACATTTATTCCGCGGCACACGGAAAGCACACATATACAATTATACACCAAAAGCAAATGTAACAAAAGAAGAAACACCACAATAATGCACAAAAAGCAAATGTAAAAGAAGAAAAACACACTGCAGATCTACTACTGACTACCGAGCACACGGCAACACTTATACAGTTTTACTTCACAGACGGCGCCGACAACACATATACTCAAAGCAAAAGAAAAAGGGACCACCCTCCACTATGAGGGGGCAGACGGGCCTGGGGCCGAGACCGCGTCGAGCCTACCCGTCTGGTGATGAGCCGCAAAATGGCGGTGGCGCCCCGACTCCGCGGGCCTCGCGGACAGTGTCTGGAATGGGGTGGGAACGGGGCCCCCTTCTCACACTATCTCAGCGCGGGGGGAAACAGGAGGGGGTTGTTGATGCTCGGGGGAATGAGGATATCTCGCTGGCTCGGGTCCCGCGACGAGCGTCTCCACCGTGACCTCGGTCGCGTTACCGGCCTCCCCTCTCCGCAGCTCCCCGACTCTGACACGAGCGCCCTCTCGACTGCCTTCGCCGCCGCCACCTCTCCAACTCTCCCACTCTCCACTCTTCTCAACTCTCCTTGACTGACTCAACTACTGCCTTTTCGGCGAGCGAACGCGGCCCTTTATAGCCCCCGGGGCTTCGCTCCTTCACCTTCGACCCTTCACCTCCGACCCTTCACCTCTGGCTGGCTCCCCATTGGACAGAGGAAAAGTGGGCGTGAATGCTTTTTGATCCACGAATCTGCATATAGCGATTATACTCCGACGCACCTGGAGGCAGGGCCAAATCGCCCCATGCTCACTGATAGGACGGAACAGAAGTGGGCGTGAATCGTTTTTGATCCGATTTCTTCGGAAAGGCTGGTGTTTTTGTACCCGCCGCTCGGCGCGCGCCCCGCACGAGTCCAGGATCGGTGTCCACAAGCGGCGCGGGAATGGCAGTGATGCGATGGTTGCGAGAGCGAGATGTGACGGCAAGGGTCGTGGCTGTGGTTGTGAAGCGGCGTTGCGGTTGGTGGTTATTGTGTGATGGCTGTTGAGACGTGGTTGGTGGTGGTAGTAATGGTAGTAATGGCGGCTGGTCCAAAATAAAGATAGTAAAAGAAAAACGGCTATCTAAAAGGGTCGCAGCCCGCATGAATGACATTTATTCCCTCTAAACAACGGCTTTGGGCCTAACTACACATATACTTACAGAGATATCTCACCTAAGGGACCTGAATGGTGGTTTGCGAATTTCGTCAACCACAACAATATATATATGTAGAAATCACTCCTTTATGTGGACTATTTCCAAAGTTATGACACTTTTTGTATTTGCGGAATGTTGGATTTTACATTTTGAAAGAGTTTCAATTTACTTTATCGATTTCAAGTAGTGTATAAAACATCATAGTTATGAAATATGCAGCTACATATGCATATTCTGCCATGTGGATTAAAATTTTCTCAAATATTGAAAAACAACAGGAATTCAGCGTCGGTCATTTTGAATTTGGCTAATTAAACACTTCAGCTACTCTATTTTGCTTGCTATCATGCATTTCCACAACATAGAGGTCATAAGCTTTCCAATGATACCAAACACAACTGGGCACTAATTTGGTACCGACAGTGGTCGGCCTCATGGACTATTATAGCCAAATCACTTGGTCACTGTCATATCCAAATATTAGCTTCCAAGCTCAAAACGTGCCTGAGATATTGCCAGGATGAGAAATAAAATAAATAAGTAATGAATAAATAGATAATTATTATGAAGCAATTATTTAATAGAAAATACTTTTATTGCCAAAGCACATCTTCACTTTTGCCCCCAAATTTCATCTTCTGAGATCAAAGGATGGCTGAGATGTTGCCCGGACAAACAAACAAACAAGAAAACAAACGGAGTGAAAACTGAGTACTCCCTTCCTTCGGCATCCGGCAATGGCGTCATGCATCGCCTGGATATGGAATTGGGAGGGAGCGGTGTAAAATTTATAGAATAACTGTTGAAGGAAGAGAAAGAGGGGTACCAATCTCTTACATTCAATGAAAGCATGGGCCACATTTTCAGTTAAATCACAAAAGGGACAAAACATCGGCACAGAAGAGTTAAACTTATGAAGTAATATATGTGTAACCAGGGCTTGATGCGCTCGTCTCCAATTCAGATCTCCCGTTCGTCCAAGAGTTGGAGAACGATACATCTTATTCCAAACTAGAGTGAAGAAAGCTCCAGCAGGTAAGGTCTCATTCCACCGGTTTTTTTAAACAGTTTTGTAAAACCAGGTATACACGCTTCTAGACATATCTTGTAGATTGTCCTTTTTCCCATGACGTGAAACATGCCGATTTACTCAAAATTTCAGGAAAACACACCCCCTTGTGTTTTTTGAAGCAATTTGAACTTCAGGGAAATAGAGACGTGAGTCTACCACTTCATCCACCTCAGTCCACCCGATGTTTAGTCTACGAAAGGTTTGAATTACTGCTTTCAAGACATTTTCCACTATTCTAGCAGAATGAACCCCAATTTTTGAGGAAAGTGAGCTAGTAGGTAGCCAGGCGTCTAAGGATGGCTTCAACAGGTCTCGCACTCTGTTTATTCCAACACTGGTGAAACAATGCATAAACGACCTGGAGGTTGAAATTCCTGAGAATAAAGGATTCTGAACTAATGGCCCATGTACATTGTACAAACTTTTGAGCATCGTATGATACCTCTAAACATTGCAATCCTCGGACTTGCCAAGCATTCAAAAGGCTCTGATGAAAACTGGGGAGCTGAGACATGTCAACGTGTTGCAGGTCGATGAGGAAGAGTTCACGGTCATATTACAGACCTTCTGCTTTATGCAGCCAGGTGTTTGTGAGAGGCCACCAACGAACACACTCACTGTACAGTAAGCGCTTTATCGTCAAAATCCGAAACGCCATTATCCGACTTGGGATATGCATCAGATTTTGACCACCCACATTTCAGGGTCTGCAGACCACGTCTGGGCCCAGCCAATGGTGGCCACCCCAGAAAAAAAATCAGTCAGAACCCTCTGAATGCATGTGACCAAGTATCTAGGAGGCTCGAGTGGGATAACTTTATGCCAAATAAATGGAACCACCAGGTTGTTTATGATTGTCACCCGTGTCTTAAGCGAAAGAAGGTGGTGCATTCTTTTCCACCTTGCCAGTTTCAATTTCATTTTTTCCAGGAAGCCTTCCCGATTTTTTTTTTTTTCGTGCGCTTCTATTCCTAAGAATAAACCGAAATACTTTAACCCCTCACTGCATTCAAAACAGGCATTCAAAACAGTTCAACTGCATTCCTCCTGGTAAAACAGACAGAGACTAGGAAGGTGATCTGAGGCTCACCCAAAAAGCTACACTTTTATTCCAATTAACCCTTGCAGTCGAAGTGAGCTCAAACTGGGTAAGACAACGAGAGACCTCAAAAACATATTTTTGATTCGTAACAGCAACACAAATATAATCACCCTTAGCTGATACGACTACTTTGGAGTATTTTGAAAGAGATTCCTAACACTGAGGTGCGGAGTAGAGCTAATAAAGGTTCAACGGATAGATTGGAGAACATACCTGATAGTGCACAGCGCTGACGGATGCCTTGCTGAAAGGGGAAAAGGTGACAAAGACTATTATTAACCTTCAGCAGACAAGATGCATTTTTGTACAATAACTTAACATAAGAAATACATTTTCCCCCAAACCCTGTTCTTCAGCAATGGGGCTGTTAGCAATCAACTAGAGGGGGAGCACTCGGTAGAGTGCAAAACCTCCGCCGCCAATACTACTGGGTCACTTAAGTGAACCTGATATCCTATTCATTGTAGGTCAAAACGGATCAGACTCGACTGAACCACGATTGAATAAACTAAACTAGATCGACATGCATGTAGAAATGGCAAAAAAATAAAATCGAAATTTTTTTGAAAAAAAAGTGGCAAAATTTTTTTTCTCTAACAAATTTTTTTTGGTGGGGGGGGGTTGGAAATCACTTAAAACATGTAGAAATGCAAAAACAAAAATTTAAATATTTTTCAAATAAAATCAATTTTTTTGAAAAAAAGTTGCAAATTTTTTTTTTTTTTGTCTTTAACAAATTTTTTTTGGGGGGTTGGAAATCACTTAAAACATGTAGAAATGCAAAAACAAAAATTCAAATATTTTTTCAAAATGGCGGCCATATTGGACTTTGGACCAAGTCCAAAATCTAATGGCATGATCCTTGGACCATACCTAACCCCCCCCCCCCCCACCAAGTTTCGTCGAAATCCATCCAGGAGTTTTTCCGTAATACTGTTCACAAACAAACAAACAAACAAACAGACAGGGGTGAAAACAGTAACCTCCGTCCATCTTCGATGGCGGAGGTTAAAAAAGAATGGTTAATACGGTCAAAAACTTTTTCTTGATCTAAAAGTAACAATCCAAAACCGGGACATGTAGTTCAACTGACACAGATTAAGTCTCTCACCAAAAATATATTATCATAAATAGAATGTTCTGCAATACAATATGACCAGTATCAATAAAGAAAGGGATGACTTCCTTTAGACGGGTCGCAAACACTTTTGACAGAATTTTAATTTTAAGACTATTTAATGTTTAAATTTAATGGCACAATTTAATGGCTGGGCAGCGTGGCCACATGGCAGGGATTCCCCCTCTACCGAATCTCAAACTACGGCACCCCCGGGCCCTGAGGCTGTCTCTGAGCCAACCTGCTCCCGATGAACGTGGGGGGTTGCCCTTCCCAGCATTGCCCCCCACCGATGCCCACGTGGCATTTTGGCGCTTTGGGTCCCTTTCCGAGGGTCGCCCGTGGCCGCTCCACTATCCCGGTCCCTTGGACCCTTGGCCTACTCTGGCTGACTGTCCGGTGCCCGGGGTGCCCTCTATTCGATACTCACCTTTCAACAGCCACGCTCCCAGCCAGTCCATGGATTCCTGCACCCTTCAAAAGGTATCAAGCCTTCTTCCCACACCAACAACAAAACGACCTCCTTTTGGTAAATTTGACTAACCAACTAACTGATATTACACTGACCCCGGGGTCACTTGGGTGGGAATCACTCCTCCCCCCACTCATTCATTCGCACCATGCATTCCACATTCACTCCATTCACACACTCAGGCCCGCTGACCCATACTCATTCATCACACATTTCAATTTTTTCATTCACTCCATACTCGACCTATGTTCCCCTAACTATCTTGTGCTCCCTCGTCATCCCTTACACTAATGCACGTTCCATTTAACTCCACGTAGCTAATCTACGTCCCCACTTCACATTCCATGTCTCCCGAAATCCATTTTCCATTCTAAATCTAACCTAAATTCCCACTACCTAGTCCATGGGCCCCATGGAGGACAGCTCCTGCCCCCATGAGGCCGGTCTATCTAAGCTAAACCCATCTTGCTAACTAGTGCTTCTTTTGCCTGAACAGGATTCTTGCCACATCTCTGCCGGGCCGTGTGCTTGGAGCGAGGATTTTTTTTTTTTTGCACCGCCATGGTGACGGTCGACGGCTCACTCGCTCGTCCCTTCCAATAGCCGATACTCGAGGCCTTGTTGTCGCCCTGCCAATCACACCGATCGCTCGCTTTCCCCGAGCCCCACGCCGAGCCGAGCCCCACGCGAGCCAACGTGTGCAGCTCACCCACAACTCGCGCCGCGAGGTCCGTGCCGATGAGGTCACCTGCGCACCGAACCTGCGCGGTTTGCCGTGCAGGCCAGCACGAGCGCATCGTCCCGGAAACCCGCTCCGTGCGTTCCGTGAACAGAACACACGGTATGCAGCACGTGATGGCCCGCACACGCGCTCGCATGGGGACCCCTGTTTGCCGAATTCAAACAACCCTCACCACCATTTTAACCGTCCGCGCGAGGGTCTCTTTCAAAACGCAGGACGTTCCCGCACCGGAATCCCTCCACGAAGACGCATGTGCGAGGGCCGTTCGCGAAATGCCGACCGGCGGGACCGGCGCGGTTACCAAAATAACTACTAGCGGCCCATTCGGCTCGCTATACCTGTCTCCCATCTGGATCGGTCCGTCCATTTACATGCATGCACTCACACACGCCATGACACTCATATTCTGCACACATTTCAACACACTCGCACCACTCATACACTTTACCATGCACTCCGGGACAATCACATCTGGGATTCGTGCTACCACAAGCAATCCCAGGATTTCCATACCCCCCCAAGCTCCGCGTGTACCCTTTCACATCAGACATCTCCTCAACCTCGCACGGCTCGACCGGACACACCTCGCAGCGATCTGCCTCGAGAGAGTGTATTTTCGCACCCTGTTCCTTAAGGAGGCTATCCTTCTGCTCGCACCGGGTCATGAAACATTCCACCAGCTCAACCCCATTGGCCCCTCTTAGCTCTACCTGTGTGTGCTCGTCTTTTTCCTCATCCAATTCGTTCCCCTCTCTTGATGTCTGCGTCTCCATCACCTGATCTATCTCTCGTATCTCTTCTATTATTTCTGACTCCTGGATTTTCGTCTCTGCTGTTTCCTCCTTTGTCTCTTATTTCTTTTAATTCCTGTGTTTCTGTCTCCTCGTTTAATTTCTCTGTCACCCCCTCTTGTCTCGTCCTACACGTCTCCCCATCAAATATAGCGTCGCTCGTCGTCCCGACCTACCCGTCTCCATCGCGGGCCCGACACCATTTGCACTCCCTCTGGTTGGTTCGGTCACTCCGCCACGTGGTGCCGCCATCTTCTCGCCCACGGTCCGCATTTCGCCACTCACCTCCTTCAAGTTTGCCCTCATTGCCTCTTTCCCCGCCTGGAGACTCAACCACATGCTCTGCATCTCACCCCGCTGTGTTTGCATATCACCCTTTAGCGTTTGCATATCACCCCTCAGTCGGTTTTCCATGCTTTGCGCATTCGCATCCATCCTCCACATATCACTCTTCATTGTTTGCATATCACCCCTCATCAGCATTAATATTTCCCCCAACTGGTCCAAGTTAAATGTTCCTGACGGAGCCGATTCGCCTCGGTCGGGCATGGATCCACCAAGGGTCGGGAGGGAAGTTTGACGGGGGGGGGGCGGTCATACGCCGCCGCTGCGCCCCTTACGGACTCTGAGTTTGGTTGCGGGGGCACGTCTTCTTGCATGGGGGTGGTGTCCTGGACCATGGGTTCATCTAACACTACACTTATACCCACCTGCCTCAGTTCGTCTTGGTTTGCCATTTTGCGTGTTGAGAACAAAATTTAAAATGCTCGTATTTTGGGGGAACGGGAGGGGTTGCTCCCTACACCCCTGATCCGAATCCCGTGAATTTCTCTACGGAGGCCGAGGGGCCGAATCGCACTCCTGACTACCAATTTGTTGTGGGCCGGGTATCGGCAACGAGCACAACCGCTAGGTGGAGCAGTAGCGTCGACTCTACCGATCACCCAGAATCTAGATCGTACCTTTCGGAAAACTCCGAAAGGTACGGGTCCCTTACAGGACTGTGAATCGTCAATAAATCGACCACGTGGGACAGGGTTATCTGCCAAACTTCAAAATACCTAGAGGCCCACGTGGCGAGCTACCGAGGATTCACACTCTCGACGGCACTCGTACGGGACGAGCCATATGCGTGCTCGACCCATGCGTAACCCGAGCGGATGGTTACCGAGGTCCCGTCGGTCCAAACGTAGAATTTGCCTTTTCCAAAATTTCCCAACACGCACCGTGCTAAGCCAATGAAAGAAACACAGAAACGAGCTGAAAGATTTAACCGGGGATTTATTTATAATGGGGTGCAGTGGGGAGCACGCAAGGAGCAGAGTTATCCAATTATAAGAAATGAAATGCAAATAATGTACAGCAAAATCACTTATCCAGTTTCTACTTAAAGACGGGGCCCCATGGACACACACACGCACACACAGACCCCAGAAAGAAAAATGGACCTTCCCGCCTCGTGCGGTTTGGCCGAGATGAGCGAACCAGACTGGCGTCGAGATGCGACCCGTGCTCCAGCAGACCAGAGCAGCGTCGAGAGATGCGTTCCGCGCTCAGCGTAGAGAGATGCGTTCCGCGCTCAGCGTAGAGAGATGCGTTACGCGCTCAGCAGACCAGACGCTAATATTTATTCTCTCTTTCCTTGTCCTTCTTGGGTGCGTTCCGCTCATCGTGGCCTGCTCTCATTGGGCGGACCGCGTGTTACGGCTCCGCCTTCTTGCAAAAGGACCACCCCTCCAACAGGAAGTTGAGTTACAGTATCCCGTGCTGGCTTCCCATTGGCAGAACGCCTCGGCTTTGCGCGCGCGTTGCTCATTGGGCGCAAAATGACGCATACCCTTATTTGGCGCCAGGCCAGATGAAAGGCTTCGTGAGCACGCCTCGCGTGGACAATGCCGCAAGCAGAGTGTTGTTATTGGCGTTGTTGTTGTAGTAAAAAATCCTAACTATCAAAATAACTTCGCAGCGCTTGTACATTTAATTCCCATCAGACCAGGCACGGGACCCTAACTAGAAACACGTACTTATCGAAATAACTAAGCTACGGGGACGGCTGTCTGTCTGTGTGCACAAGGCTTACAAATTCGTAACAGTATTACTCGGTGGAGTTCCGGTTTACCCTGTGGACCCGTGGTGACATTTCCCACACATTTATTGCTTCGTGTTCAGGTAATTTAAACGCCAATTCAATTGATACCGACAATGTCCCCAGGAAAAAAGGGCGAACTGCATACGGAATAAATAGATTGAACACTTTGTGTTACTCAGTCGGTAACTCGTCAGTCCCGTGTTGTATCAAAGCCGGACGTCTTGGTAACCGGTCATCACTGCCAGCAGTTATAAAGTGGCAGTTATAGTTAAAATTTCAATTTGAACATCTGATCTCTGTTTTACAGACATGCTACGCAATGTGAAGGGTGAAGCTGAAGCTTTTGGGTCTGTAGATGTAAAAGGTAAGTCATGAAACCCATATACCCAAACCTCTTTTGTATTTAAATTGTGAAGGCTTGTTGGTTTTATGTACATTGAATCAATTAGTCCTTTTCACACACACCAAACCTTTCCATCAAGTTTCATCCAAACCCATCCATAGCTTTTTGAGATATTTTGTCTAGGACCTGGCTTAGACATGTATGCACTTAATTTAGGAGAGGATAACTCAACTGTTTTAGGCTAATATGACCCTAAGGAACAACTTGGGATGTGTGCCAAAATCTCTATCTGGGACGAACAGCCCGAAAATGACCACGCCCTTTTTAAAATCTATGTACCCCATTGTCTATCATTCTATGCACCCTATTATCACTCACTCAGCCTGCTTTTGATTTATTCATAGCATCAGTGCTACAAGATCCGGAGAGAGAGAGAGGGAGAGAGAGAGAGTGAGAGAACGACTTATCCATCCAGGACTGCTATCAACTGAAGGAGAAGTTCCCACTCCTCTACAACTCCGACATGAATGGTGGATTTGTCATGAACACCACCAAGAAAGGTAGTGGAGTGCCCTTTGACCAGGCGCTAGAGTAGTGCTACAATCGGTCTGCCAAAGTGAGTGGGGGGATAATTGGGGTCACCAGAAAGAAGGAAGCAGTAGCTCTGTGGGGAATTATCAAGCATAAAAAGACCAGTACGTTGACCTCCTGAAGATGAAGGATGATGTCGAAGGACAACTCTCACTTCACCACGACTTCAACCCAAGTACTGCAACTAAGATAGTTGGGATGGTGCAAGACATAGAGGAGTATCTCCTGAAGGTGTGCAGTCCTCTACAAGACCAGGTAGCACTGAAGAATGTTCTCACTGGAGAAATTGTGACCAATGTAAATGTAGACAAGTTGTTGTGCTGTATCAAGGAGGGCAGCACTGCTTGTGCTAATTTTATAGATGATCGACTCAGAAATAGGTCGATATCGATACACTCAACTATTCGCAAAATCAAGTTTACGTCCCCTAATACCACCTTGAAATTGGCTCCCAAAGCAGGCATCAAAAGATGAGACACTCAAAGCTCTCATGTTTATTAAGTATGGGAGTCACCGGGGGTTCACTGTTGAGGAGCTACTCAAGCATGAGATCACCAACTCTGCATTCTTCTTGGTTGACGAAGATGGTTACTTGAAGGAGAGTACCAAATCACAACTTGGGACTGAGCTGCTGAAGCTGTGCCCACTAATAGATAAAAAAGGGCCAGAAACCTCCTCACAAACCCACGCCATCATTATCGACTTCATGGCCTTGGTGAGAAAGGTCCCCTTAAAGAAGCTTGATCCGCCCGTCAAGACATTCCATGACTTTGCTATTGCTTTGACATCTATGGTCACCAAAGCTGGGCACAACTGTGATGAGATCCATATCGTTTTTGATGCTTACAGAGAGGACAGCATCAAGAATGGAGAGAGGGGAGAAGAAGAAAGTCAAAATAAATGGTTGTCCTTGATGTGATATCACCAAACCAAAATGTTCCAGTGGTATTAGAGAACTTTTGGTCATCTTCCGTCAGCAAAACTGCTTTCCATGCATTCTATGTTGAGTGGCTCACCACCAATTACCATGGAACCAAACCTCTATACCTCGGTATATCACCACAGGCATGGATGGTGTCAGCTGGGTGTGCTTTTCCATTCCCTCGGCTCAACTGCACACATGAGGAAGCTGATGACAGGATGATGTTCCATGTGCAGGACATTCTAAGTCACCGGTCAGGACCTACATCCATGACGCTGTCATCAGGTGACACAGATGTCTTTGTGTGCCTGTTATACTACATCACAGTCAATTGGAGAGATCTTGGCCTCCAAGAGCTTTGGCTCGTCCGCAACTCAGGAGTGAAAAGATCAATATTACCACTCCACGATATCTGCATAGCACTGGGAGACGAGCTCACAAAGTGTCTCCCAGCACACCATGCGCTGACAGGGTGCGATACAACCAGCAAGATATCAACTAAACTTGCAGCCCTGAATGCTGTCTGCAAACCAGGAAATTCCTCTCTGATCCTGAATTTTGACGGTCCCCAGTTAGCAGAAAGTGCAACACAGATGGCAGAGACATTCTTGGTCAAGTGTCTCAAACCATCAACAGACCTGGAGACATTTGACGACCTGCGTCTCACTGCATTTTATAGCAATGCCCTCAAGATGGACTTTGAGAGAACCACTTGCACCTCAACTAATGCAAGGAAATATATCTATAGAGGCTATTACCAACAGCAGCTGTGGGTCCAGGCCCCATTTAGAGATGCCACCCTGATTATGAATGCCGAGTCTTATGGGTTTGTAAGAAGGGGCAGTTTATTAGTCCCTGAGATTGTGATCTCCAAACCCAAAGGCCTGTCAAATCCCTGCACATGTGGCAAGTGTGCTCGCAAAAATGGGTGTTCCTGCAGGGTAGCTTGGATCAAGTGTTGCAAGTACTGCAAATGCAAGGGAGGTGATTGTTTTAAAAACCCTATCACTGAATGAACACTGCTCATCATCCTCATACCTGGGCTCTGTTGTGTTACTCTTCATGTTACTGACCCTGGTTTACGTGACACATAAACAGTATTAATGTGGTTTTAAAAGTTGTATTGTTGGTGGTTGGGCAATTTCCCTGCTGATCTTTGAAACATTTAAGCTCTCGAGATACTGCTGCCTACTAAAGTAATAAGTTTTGTTTTTTATTTTTCATTTTAAGTTAACATTCCATTGATAATAGTATGTAAATGATTGAAAATACAATTTCTTTATATTAATCAAATGCTCGCTTTCTTTCTTTTTAAAAAATCCCTTGTATTGTTCAAATTCCAAATTGTCAGTTCAACTCTAGTAGATGACATAAATCTTCTAACTTTGCTCTAAGTCCAGAAAGTTCAAGTTAATAAATATATGGCAATTCCAGTATGTATGGTAAATAAAACGGTTTTTAGCCATTTTCTCATAAAAAATATCAAATTAGAAATTTTACACTCTTCTATGACCCCCCTAAATAAATAAATAAATAAATAAACATGGCCATTCTGAACATTTTGAGCACCTCAGAAAATCTGTAGCTCCAACGGTTTAGAAGATACAGTTATGTCAGAAGTAGCACTTTCGATGAAAAAGGGTGTGGTCATTTTTAAAAGGGCGTGGTCATTTTTAAAAGGGCGTGGTCATTTCCGGGCTGTTCGTCCTGGATAGAGATTTTGGCACTCATCCCAAGTTGTTCCTTGGGGTCATATTAGCCTAAAACAGTTGTTATCCTCTCCTAAATTAAGTGCATACATGTCTAAGCCAGGTCCTCTACTAATTGTGCTATGCCTTGTTTTTGCACCGATCTCTCAATGGTGAAAAATCACTTTAAAAAATTCTACTATCCGGATCTTCACTAAAAAAAAAAAATTTCGTCCTTGTCACACATCCATTCTGTCCACCAAGTTTTATCTGAATCCATCCATAATTCTTTAAGATATCCTGCTCTTTGAGATTGAAGCGAAACTTTACACTGATGATCGCCTATCCATGAGGAACAAAAGGTTCACACATTTGACATCATCGGTCACACGGTTTGGCAGCCATGTTGGATTTACTCTAAAACCTATAAAAGTCTTCTTCTCCAGAATGGCTGGACAAATCGAGGAAAAACCTCACACAAATGTTCCCCAAACCATAGGTGTAAAAGTTTGTTGAGGATTAATTGATAGGTCACATGGTTTGGCAGCCATATTGGATTGAAGAAAAATATTAAATAATTTTTTCTCTGGAACCGCTCAATCAATCGACGTGAAACTTAATATTTATGATCTAGTAGGGATAGGGAATAAATGTTTTAAATTTCAACTTGATCGGACGTGTGGTCTGGTAGCCAGAATTATTTAATTTTTTGATGTGGGTTCTTTTGTTTTTTGGGGTTTTTTATTTATTTATTTTTTATTCTTGAATAGGGCTCACTAATCTGTGCCTGCATGGGTTTGGGGGTAGAGGAGGAGCAGCTGAAATTTGAATCCTATCCAGATTCCTCCTGATGACTTCATCTTTGTTTTTTTGCTTCTTTGGGTTCCTTCTGATACTCCAATGCAGGACTGTACCTATTTGGTCTTCCATTTGTTTTGAATTGAATTTATTTTAATCCCATTCTAAATTCAATTGAATAATGAATTATACATAGATTTAAAAAACACACCCGTGCGGGAGTGACGGTCATTTCTGCGAGAAAATATATAGCCTCCTGAAGGTAGGGCGGTTTTTACAAACTTTGAAGTCACGTGACGTGAAAACGAAAGCGAAATTCGAAAATCCGTCCTGACGAAATTTAGATATTGTCCCATAAATTCATATGCCACAATCAAACTCAAGATTGCTTGAGAAATGGCGGAGGAGATAGATTTTGAAAATCGTCATTTTCGCATTTTTTGCCAACTTTGAAGTCACGTGACACGGAAACGAAAGCGAATATAGAAAATCCGGCCTGACAAAATTTAGATATTGTCCCATAGATTCATATGCCACAATCAAATTCAAGATTGCTTGAGAAATGTAGGAGGAGATAGATTTTGAAAATCGTCATTTTGGCATGAAAATCGTCATTTTCGCATTTTTTGCCAACTTTGAAGTCACGTGACACGAAATCGAAAGCGAATATCGAAAATCCAGCCTGACAAAATTTAGATATTGTCCCATAGATTCATATGCCACAATCAAATTCAAGATTGCTTGAGAAATGTAGGAGGAGATAGATTTTGAAAATCGTCATTTTGGCATGAAAATCGTCATTTTCGCATTTTTTGCCAACTTTGAAGTCACGTGACACGAAATCGAAAGCGAATATCGAAAATCCGGCCCGACAAAATTTAGATATTGTCCCATAGATTCATATGCCAATCAAATTCAAGATTGCTTGAGAAATGTAGAAGATAGATTTTGAAAATCGTCATTTTGGCATGAAAATCGTCATTTTCGCATTTTTTGCCAAATTTGAAGTCACGTGACACGAAATCGAAAGCGAATATCGAAAATCCGGCCCGACGAAAATTTAGATCTTGTCCCATAGCTTCATATGCCACAATCAAATTCAAGATTGCTTGAGAAATGGCGGAGGAGATAGATTTTGAAAATCGTCATTTTCGCATTTTTTGCCAACTTTGAAGTCACGTGACACAACAACAAAAGCGAATATAGAAAATCGGGCCCGACAAAATTTAGATATTGTCCCATAGATTCATATGCCAATCAAATTCAAGATTGCTTGAGAAATGTAGAAGATAGATTTTGAAAATCGTCATTTTGGCATGAAAATCGTCATTTTCGCATTTTTTGCCAACTTTGAAGTCACGTGACACGAAATCGAAAGCGAATATCGAAAATCCGGCCCGACCAAATTTAGATATTGTCCCATAGATTCATATGCCACAATCAAATTCAAGATTGCTTGAGATATGTAGGAGGAGATAGATTTTGAAAATCGTCATTTTGGCATGAAAATAGTCATTTTCGCATTTTTTGCCAACTTTGAAGTCACGTGACACGAAATCGAAAATCCGGCCCGACGAAATTTAGATATTGTCCCATAGCTTCATATGCCACAATCAAATTCAAGATTGCTTGAGAAATGGCGGAGGAGATAGATTTTGAAAATCGTCATTTTCGCATTTTTTGCCAACTTTGAAGTCACGTGACACGAAAACGAAAGCGAATATAGAAAATCCGGCCCGACAAAATTTAGATATTGTCCCATAGATTCATATGCCACAATCAAATTCAAGATTGCTTGAGAAATGTAGGAGAAGATAGATTTTGAAAATCGTCATTTTGGCATGAAAATCGTCATTTTCGCATTTTTTGCCAAATTTGAAGTCACGTGACACGAAATCGAAAGCGAATATAGAAAATCCGGCCTGACCAAATTTAGATATTGTCCCATAGATTCATATGCCACAATCAAATTCAAGATTGCTTGAGAAATGTAGGAGAAGATAGATTTTGAAAATCGTCATTTTCGCATTTTTTGCCAACTTTGAAGTCACATGACACGAAAACGAAAGCGAATATAGAAAATCCGGCCTGACCAAATTTAGATATTGTCCCATAGATTCATATGCCACAATCAAATTCAAGATTGCTTGAGAAATGTAGGAGAAGATAGATTTTGAAAATCGTCATTTTGGCATGAAAATCGTCATTTTCGCATTTTTTGCCAACTTTGAAGTCACGTGACACGAAATCGAAAGCGAATATTGAAAATCCGGCCTGACCAAATTTAGATATTGTCCCATAGATTCACATGCCACAATCAAATTCAAGATTGCTTGAGAAATGGCGGAGGAGATAGATTTTGAAAATCGTCATTTTCGCATTTTTTGCCAACTTTGAAGTCACGTGACACGAAAACAAAAGCGAATATAGAAAATCTGGCCTGACAAAATTTAGATATTGTCCCATAGATTCATATGCCACAATCAAATTCAAGATTGCTTGAGAAATGTAGGAGAAGATAGATTTTGAAAATCGTCATTTTGGCATGAAAATCGTCATTTTCACATTTTTTGCCAACTTTGAAGTCACGTGACACGAAATCGAAAGCGAATATCGAAAATCTGGCCCAACCAAAATTTAGATATTGTCCCATAGATATGCCACAATCAAATTCAAGATTGCTTGAGAAATGGCGGAGGAGATAGATTTTGAAAATCGTCATTTTCGCATTTTTTGCCAACTTTTAAGTCACGTGACACGAAAACGAAAGCGAATATTGAAAATTCGGCCCAACAAAATTTAGATATTGTCCCATAGATTCATATGCCACAATCAAATTCAAGATTGCTTGAGAAATGTAGGAGAAGATAGATTTTGAAAATCGTCATTTGGGCATGAAAATCGTCATTTTCGCATTTATTGCCAACTTTGAAGTCACGTGACACGAAATCGAAAGCGAATATCGAAAATCCGGCCCGACCAAATTTAGATATTGTCCCATAGATTCATATGCCACAATCAAATTCAAGATTGCTTGAGAAATGTAGGAGGAGATAGATTTTGAAAATCGTCATTTTCGCATTTTTTGCCAACTTTGAAGTCACGTGACACGAAATCGAAAGCGAATATCGAAAATCCGGCCTGACCAAAATTTAGATATTGTCCCATAGATTCATATGCCACAATCAAATTCAAGATTGCTTGAGAAATCTAGGATGAGATAGATTTTCAAAATCGTCATTTTCGCATGAAAATCGTCATTTTCGCCTTTTTTGCCAACTTTGAAGTCACGTGACACGAAAACGAAAGCGAATATCGAAAATCCGTCCCAACCAAAATTTAGATATTGTCCCATAGACTAATATGCCACAATCAAATTCAAGATTGCTTGAGAAATGGCAGAGGAGATAGATTTTGAAAATCATCATTTTCGCATTTTTTGCCAACTTTGAAGTCACGTGACACGAAAACGAAAGTGAATATGGAAAATCCGGCCTGACAAAATTTAGATATTGTCCCATAGATTCATATGCCACAATCAAATTCAAGATTTCTTGAGAAATGTAGGAGGAGATAGATTTTCAAAATCGTCATTTTCGCATGAAAATCGTCATTTTCGCCTTTTTTGCCAACTTTGAAGTCACGTGACACGAAAACGAAAGCGAATATCGAAAATACAGCCTGATCAAAATTTAGACATTGTCCCATAGATTCATTTGCTACAATCAAATTCAAGATCGCTTGAGAAATGGCAGAGGATATAGAATTTGAAAATCATCATTTTCACAACTCCAAAGGCCTCGTGACCTTGACCTTGACCTTTGGTGACATTGAAAGTCATACCATCATGTACGTCTCATCGACCTCTATCAGGATCACTAATGACCAGATCTTCTGATTCAACTTCATTGTGAACGGATGGACGGACCCATATTACCCTTTCTCTCACCAATATTATTAGGTCATTGGAAATGACCTAAAAACGTCATGGGTCAGGGTCAGGTGTCCAATCAAAGTGGGACGTCTTGGTACCCGGTCATCATTGCCAGCAGTTATAAATTGGCAGCTATAATTATGTCTCTTATTAATTACGTAACAAGCCACACAAAAAAAAAAACTCAAATGAAATCCTTGTGTGGGTCTGCAATATCTGATTTCTCTTTTTCTTGTTGAGTTTGTAATTTAAAGTTCATTTGCAGATCTGATCCACATTGTAAAGGTTGAACCTGAAGAATTGGATGCCTTGGATAATAAAGGTGAGGAATGAGTTGGTTTTCCTTACTTATTAGCAAATTATTTTTTGAAGCTTTCAACAATTGAAAATGATTGCTCATCCTATTTTCAGAAAAGTGAAGATAACCTTGTGGAGGATCAACTATCATGGCAAATTTCAGTGTGAAAAAACACACGATCCAAAACATTAAATTCACATCTAGATGTGAAATAAGTGTTTTATATACGAGTATATACAGTACATCCTCCCCACTTAAGTCTAATGATTAATCTCTGACCTCAAATAGACATGGTCATTGATGAACTAATTGGTGCATCAAAGAGGCTGCCCTATACATTGTTATTCTACAACTATAAAACAAAACAAATTTCACCAAAATGTTTCAACAAGACGAATTGATCAACTAGAGAATTTATAGAACACGATATCACATGCACAAGTGTTCAAGTATATACTTCAATTTCAATAAAATAATGATTTTAAAGAACGTTCAAAAAATCTGTAAGATTAGCTCCTGAAGCAGTCTTATACACCACATTATACACTGTAATAAGACAATGTTAGGTCGCAGCTTAGGAGATTAAGGCATTATTAATCAACATAGAACACAACATCAATCGGCATCATACATAGCCATATCATCGGCTTCGTCTTCACCATGATACAATGCCCTTTCACATGCCACGTTCTCTCTTATCTGTGTTATCTCTTCTGCTTATCTGCGTGCCAAGTTTGAACAAGATTGGTAAATGCATGTCCGAGGGGGGAGCAGTACTCCATCAGACTGTGGATGAAAGCTTTATGTGGTCAGGAGCTCAGGTGTGCCAAGGAAGGACTTTGCACGACGGAGGATGCCCAGTTGGCGACTGGCTTTGGAAGCCAGCTTGGAGATGTGGCTTTCCCAGGAAAGATCATGGCAGATAGTGAGACCCAGAAGCTTGAATGAATGTACTTCTTCAAGAGGATTGTTGAGAAAGTACGTAGGGGGGGCGAGGGGGGGTCCAGACAGTCGTTTAGGAGAGACATGGTGAGGGTGTGAGATTTGTCAGGATTGAAAGACATATTTCAAGTGTTTTACCAGATTGTGATTTTTGTCCAGATCTGCAGAGAGTGAAAAGGCTGTTGTCTGCCGATCAGAGGGATGAGAGATGGTATGACAGAGGGTGGAGTCATCAGCAAAGAGATAAAGAGGATTTTCCAGGGAATCTGAGAGATCATTGATGAAAACCAGACAAGGCACAGGGCCCAGAACACTGCATGGAGGAACTCCAGCCTGGACGGGAAGAGGTGGTGAGAGAATTTCATGAAGAGCCACGCGTTAACTGCGACAGGAGAGGAAGTCTGTGAGCCATGAGTGGAGAGTGCCTTGGATACCCATAAGAGGAGAGTTTGGTGAGCAGTGCAGGATGCCAGACCATATCAAAAGCTCGCGATATGTCTCGGGAGATGGCTCTAATCTCATGTCTGGCATTTCGGACCTCCATCCATTGTTGGGAAAGCAGAAGTAGCATGTCCAGGGTTGAGTGACCTGGTCTAAATCCAAATTGATTGTCAGAAATCAAGCCGTTGGAGAAGAGGAAGGATTGATTCAATTGATTCAATTTTGGTGAAGATCCAAATCGAGATCCGGATCCGATAATTTTTTTTCAGTGATTCTTCACCATTAAGAGATAGTGATAAACCGATATATAGCAAGATATCTCAAAGTGTTGTGGATGGATTCGGACAAAACTTGGTGGATAGGTTGGATGTGTGGCAAAGACTAATTGATTCGATTTTGAAGATCTGAATCCAGATCTGGATACGAGAATTATTTTCTTTTTAAAGTGATTCTTCACCATTGAGAGATCGGACCAAAAACAATCTAGTCCTGTATAGCATGATATTTCAAAAATGTATCGGGCCCGATATATTCTCGTGGATCAGGCATTACGTGGCGGAGGTATGCGTTCCACATTACGTGGCGGAGTGCCCTTCCAGTTAGATTTGGAAAATATCACATTATACATGGGTCAGTGTTCAGTTGGTCTGACTCCTCCCCAATAAAATAATGTGCAGCCATTGCATGAAGCAGCACAGATCTGCAGGCCTGAATGTTACTCCATGGCCCAGGGCAATTGGAATGATCCTAAGTATATAACCATGATGTATTATACATGCATGTTTTGGGTTATTTTTAATATGAAATGGGAAAAGTCTAGAAATTATTATAATGAAATATGGTGGGTTAGAGTTTCTTCTTCTTCATTTTGATTGCGGTGTCGGCTCGAGCTTGTGTGAAAGCAAACTAATTTTTATCTCTGGCTTGTTATCAGAGTTGTCTTTATTGGTTTCGAGTCTAAAAAGATATCAGTAATTGTTTGATTTTTCTTTTATTTTGCCGAATAGATTCAAACTCAGTGCATTCGAGAGTTTCTTCTTCGTTTTGGTTCCTGTATCGGCTCGAGTGTGTGTTAAACATAAACAAATGTTGTTTTTTAAAATCTCCCGAACATTCATTGGGACCAGTAGGGCACGTTTATTACAAAGCAATTCTCTCTCTTGTTTGTCTAAGTCTCCCTCTATTTTGTCCTTCACCTCTGCCTTCGGTGTTCCCTCTCTCTCTACCAGTGCCTTTGTTCTGTTGTGTCTTGATATATTCAGTATTCTTCCTCTTCCATGAACCTTGACCTTGCATGCAATGTTTTTCTTGTTTTCTCTTTATACTGAACCAGGGATCCCATCCGTAGAGTAGATAATTTTCCTTTTGGAAACGGGTGTAATTCCATGGATGTGCTACATACGCAAACAGTTTGCTCTCAAAACACTCTGCCTTTGGCATCCAAGGCCAACTCCACACATGGCGTACTGATTTCCTCTATTCTCGTAGCCAACGTGTGGCACTCAACGGAATCCTTTCATCTCCTCTCTGTGTCAAGACTGGAGTGCCCCAAGGCAGTGTTCTGGGCCCAGTCTTGCACTTAATCTTCATCAACGATCTATCTGACCCTTTGGAAAATCTCATTTATCTATTTGCTGATGAATCCACTCTCTGCCGTGACATAGCTCATCCTTCAAACAGACTGACACAGGCAGCAGCATCTTCCCTCTCTTCAACCCTTGACAAAATGAACTGGAATACCTCGCTTCACAAACACACATGTGCATTGTCTCTTCGTACACAGTTGCCATTGTACAACCTTATAGTTCGAGATAAAAACCAATAAGAATTATTTTGGTCTACCATTACTTTTACAAAAAGGCCTGAACAGTTTGTGAGAAAAAGCGCTGAAATAAGTGAACATTTTTGTTTAATCTTTGGCCATGGTTGACATCATTGAGAGCCTTAGATTTGACTCGGAGTGCCGTGCTTTTCAGTCAGAAAGATTAGTTACATTACTTAAATGTATGTGTGCTGTTTAAATAGAGAACAAATCATGAAGTATGTATCTGGCCCTCACAGAGTTTAACAATATTTGGCGCTCGGACAACGAAAGGTTCCGTCCGTACCTTTGGTGTAAAAGATAATGTGTTGAGACTCTCAATGACTGGAAACAAAAAAAACCTAAATCCTATTTATGTGTGATATGTTACCCCCAAACCTTCTGCCCTCCTCAGGCAGACAAACAGAACATGTTCAGAATTCTGACACAAGTGTTCCAGGCTGCAGTCCTGAAGTCCAAGTCAAACTCCTCATAGAAAAGCAAGAACAGCAACTATGCACCAAGAAACCTCAACACAGCTTGACTGGCACGAAGACTGGATATGGTGACAAGTTGAGCAAGCATGGAGAAAAATCCACGATTGCTGAAACATCATCCTACACATCAAGGCTTTTGCGAAGCAACCTGAACAAATACATGGTGGAAAAGCCCAACAAGTGTGAAATTTGCAACAAATCGTTTTCAAAATCAAGTCTCTTGAAATACCACATGCGTATTCACACTGGAGAGAAGCCGCACAAGTGCACAGTTTGCAGCAAATCCTTCTCCAGATCTAATATTTTGAAAGCTCATCTGGGAATCCATACAGGAAAGGGACTCCATAAGTGTACATTTTGTAACAAGACATTAACGCATTCGGGCTCTTTGCAATCTCATATTAGAATACACACCGGGGAGAGGCCTTACAAGTGCACGTTATGTAACAAGACATTTCTGCAATCAAGCCATTTGCAATCTCATAATAAAATTCATACGGGAGAGAGGCCTTACAAGTGCACAGTCTGTAACAAGTCGTTTTCAGAATCGTCTCCTTTGACGAAGCACATCAGAATCCATACAGGGGAACGGCCATACATTTGTACAGTTTGCACAAAGGCATTTGCACATTTGAGTAACTTGAAACAACACGTTAGAACTCACACTGGAGAGAGGCCCTACAAGTGCACGTTTTGCAACAAATCGTTTCTCCAGTGGAACCATTTGCATTCTCATCTTAGAATTCATACCAGAGAGGGGCCTAAAAATGTGCAATCTGGAACAAGTCGGATGCAGAATCATCTCCTCTAATGTATCACATCCCAATCCATACAGGGGAAAGGCTGTACAATTGCACAGTTTGTAAAAAGGCATTTTCACAGTTGAGTAATTTGAAACGGCACGTTAGAATTCACACCGGAAAGAAGCCCTACAAATGCCAGTTATGCAGCAAAACATTTCGACAATCCAGCAATTTGAAATCTCATAATAGAGTTCATATTGGAGAGCACAAGTACAACATCTTAAAAGTACAACAATACAGGAACTAGAAAATGAAACATCCCACAAATACCTCAGAATAGAAGAAGGGCCCCAGGTACAACACAAAATATGCGTAAAATAATCAGCAACTAGTACCTACACAGAATAAGACTCATTCTGATTTCATCCCTCTCCCCAAGAAACAAAACCAAAACGATAAACCAACTTGCAGTGCCGGTATGCCAATATAGCTGTGTAATTATAAACTGGCCACCATTGGAGATCAAAAATCTAGATACCAAAACAAAGAAACTTCTGATTATTCACAAGATGTTATACAAAAACCAATGCATATTGAGGTTGGACTCATCAAGGTGAGAGGTAGGAGCTGGTTTAATGGAGATTAACAAAGTGCACAGAACATCATGTGTCAGACTTGTGGAGTATGTGAAAAGCACAACAGACTACTGGATGAGATTTGTACACAAGCAAGAAAACAACAAACCAGAAAATGGATCCATAATCCAATTAGCAACACACTTCCAAAAAACAGGTGCAAATTATGAATACTGCACAGGAAAACAAAACAGAAACAAACACAGTCCCAATAATTGCAAAGAAAAAAATGGAAAATTACAAAAATAAATATCAGCAGATATAGTCTGACAAATGGGAGAATGACAAGAGCAGGAAGATTCAAAAAATATCTTGACAGGATAGGGATCGACAAGGAAGGCTCTTTGGAATGGTTAAGAAGAGGTTAAATTAATTAGGATGGATAATGAGTCATCATCAATGCCCAAGACCAAGGACACGACACGAATACCTTTAAGAAAATGATGGGATTGAGCCAATCGGACAAATGCAAGTTTTGTGGGGAAGAAACAAAGTACCAGTCACCTCTCGGGATGTAAAAAACTCATGTCAGAAGCTGTACACAGAAAGACATGACAGCGTCTGTAGAGTAATCCACTAGCACATCAGAAAACATTTCAACATCCTCATCCCAGAACAATGATGGAAACACCAACCAAGTTAGATCCTTGAAAATGAACAAGTAATATTCACGTGTGATGAGATGATCCCATCAAGTGCGAACATTGTAAACAAAGCATTGCGTCTGGACATAGTGCTCAAACATAAAAAGGAAAAGTCGGCATTGCTGATCGAGGTTTCAGTTTCCAATGACTTTGGATTAAATGCTACAGAAATTAGGAAAATGACCAAATACCAGGATCTGAAAAATGAGGTCAAGAGGACTTGGAAATTGAAGAAAGCTGAAATTATACCAGTGATAGTCGGAGCCACAGGAATGATAAATAAAACCCTTACTGAGTATTCAAAAATAATTCCAGGGAATATCACTACAAACGAGCTGCAAGTGGAGACTGTCAGAAGTTCAGGGAAGATTCTGAAAAGAGCACTTGGAACGAGGCTATGAGAACGAAGTTTCACAGTTTGGTTCATGAATCATGATCCTTTACCAAAAATAGGAGGTGGAGATTTGGAGTTCTGGGAGTTCAAACTTCCTCCTACCTCCTGAAACTCGCAAATGGAGATGACAGCCAATGAGAGAGACCTTGCACATGCATGTTTTGCAGCAAGACATTTGTACGATCAAGGACTTTGAAATCTCATGTTAGAATTCATACCAGAGTTAACAGGAACACACCGACTGTTTATGGAAGATTTAAATGTCTTGGAAGAACAAGTAAAACGAGTAAAATGGTATCCCGAGGACATTCCCCATGTGCACATATGGCCAAGATCAATGTGACGAGTGCACATTCGTACCAGGTAAACTGACAAAATGAACAACGTAAATACCAACCTAAGAACAACGATACAAGAGGTAGAAAACGAAGCTTCATATCAATCCCTTGGGGTAGAAGAGGGCCACCAAATCTCTCTCGAACAAATTCGCAAAACAATATTGCCAAGGAATACCGACGTAGAACAAGGCTAATCCTCAAAACATATCTCTCCCAAAGAATAAAATCAAAGCAATAAAAAAACTCACATAACCAATGTTCCATGACAGTTGCAGAATAATAAACTGGCTACAACCAGAAATCAAATGTGAGATACCAAAACAAGGAAACTCCTCCATATCCACAAAATGTTCTCAAAAAAAAAAATCCTGTGCATTCGGAGAATGTACCTGCTGTGATGAGAAGGAGGTGGTGGCCCGATGGAGATCAATCGAGTGCACAGAATGATAACTGGAGTTTTGGCTGAGTAGGTGAAAAGCTCAGACTTTTCACATACTCACAGACTACTGTACATAAAGACTGACAACAAGCCAGAAAAGGAATCTCCAACTTAACTTGCAAAGAAATTCCAGTAACAGGTGCGAACAGAAGATACCACACATAACATTGAAACAACAACAAATATAGCCCCAATGAGTGCAAAGAAGACAAAGGAAAAGTGTAAAACAAAATATCAAATATGCATCGATAAAAGAGCAGGAATATGTTAGAAAAATAGATGGACAGCTTTGAATGACTCAGAAGAGTGATAACTTCACTGGGAGCAAGAACCCAAGACAAAGGTCACCTGACCAGTGGCTATAAAAAGATTGCAGGATTGATTCAACCGGACAAGTGTATGTCTGTACGGGAGAAACAGCATCATCACCTCCTCTCGGTATGTACAAAACTCATGTCGGAACAGTTGTACACACCAAGGCACAACAATGTAGAGTCATCCACCAGCATATTTGCAAACACTTTGATCTTGCAGTCTCAGAAAAATCATGGAAGCATGAACCAAAAACGATCGTTGAAAATGAAGACATCGTGCTCCACCTACGAACTGACCATCCTATAAAACGTGAACATAGAAAAAAGCATTGCAACCAGACGTAGGTCCAAAAAGGAAACTAGAACGGCACTCATGGAGCGCATCGTCTCGCCTCGCACATTCATTCTGAACAAAAATACCATCATTAACTGAACACGCTACTATTGTGGCTCACTGCTATTATGGCCCATATACCCATAACATCCACACTCCCTATTATGTCACATAGTTTCTTGGTATGACTTATGAACATCATAAATTTAATTCATCACTCCCATCGGGTCATAGATCAGATATATGAAGTTTCAGATTTTTCAGATAAGGATTTCAATTCAACCGAGTATGGCTGGAATACCACTTTACTGATGATGTCATTGTTATCGCCATACATTCCCCATGGGGAGTTGATGACATATACTCAGTTTCAAATTTTTTTCGTAGAGCGGTTTCGGAGAAAATTATGTCCAACTTTATTCCTTTAATCCAACATTGGCTGCCATACTAAGTAAACCATGACGTCACATGTTGCATAAAAATATTCTGCAGAGTCCCTCCCATACTTAAAGTGTTTCACATCGATCGGACAAGCGGTTGCAGAGAAAACCAATATTAAAGCGAAAATATACAGATGTGGATACACACACATGCACACACACACACACACACACACACACACACACACACACACACACACACACACACACACACACACACACACACACACACACACACACACACACACACGAACACTTTGAGACGTGGTGGTTCTCTGTTCCGTCTCCTGAAACTCACCCACGTGTGGATAGAAGAGTCAACAACAACTTGATACTCCCATAAATTTTCACGTAGACACACATATGATGGTGCATACTTTGAGACCTGGGAAGGCTCTGTTCCACCTTCTGAAACCAGCAAATGGAGATGACTACTAACAACACACTTGCGCACACACAGAGACAGGGGCATTGCAATAGTCTCGCATCCCTTTTGGGGCAAGACTAACGAGAAAGCATCCAAAAATGCAAAGCTCGTCTGTATCTGCTTTGTACTCAAACTAAACTTGACGAAAACAACAGCTGAAAAAAGAAAGTAAAATATATTAATTATTTTCTCCATATTCTCATAAGAAAAGTTTAGTGAAAACTTTACAAATGCTCAAATAGTAAAAACATTATGACCTGGACAGACAGACGGTGAAACAAACAAAAGTGGTTTTGCATCAATAATGGGAATAAAAATATGTGGGGTTGACTTTTTTGACTATGACCTAATTTTTTTTTTTTTTTTTTTTTTTTTTTTTTTTTTTTTTTGTATACCTTGGTCGAGGCTCGTATGAGAGCTAACACACAACTCACAGCAAGGAGGCATGAGACAAGAGGGGTGGGAGTGGAAGGGACAAAACATTGGGGAACAGACACAGGTGAACTGTGGAAGGGAGAGGGATGGGGATGGGACGGGGAACATGGCGAAGAGAAGATGGACATTACAGGGACTTTCAGGAAGGAAAGCAGGAGAATTGAAGGAAGTGGGCTTGGGTGGATTATCGGGGGTAGAAAAGATCGAGGATTTGGATGGGGGGAAGATAAGAGGTGGTGGTGAACAGCTGTTTTGAAAGCCTGGAGGGAAGAATGGGAAAGAATAGAGTGAGGAAGTTTATTCCAAAGGCGGGAAAAAAGAGGAATGAAAGAGTGAAGATGAGCAGTGATTCGTGATTTTGGTAGTTTTACCAGAAGGGGGTTGTTGGCGGACCTTGAGCGCCCTGTGGAAATGTGGTTGGGACAAATCGCAGAGAGAGCAGGGGGGCAAGGCTGGAGAGGAGTCGGTAGAAGACAGAAAGACCACCGACCAACCTGCGGTGATTGAGTGAGAGGCCCAAAGACTCAGCTTCATTGCGGGAGATGCCAATGATCTTAAAAGCCCTGGTTTCGACAGCGTGAAGTCGAGAAAGGTGGGAGGCAGGAGCACCAGCCCAGAGGGGAGAGCAGTACTCCATCAGGCTACGGACAAAAGCTTTGTAAGTAGTCAGGAGCTCAAGAGGGCCGAGGAAGGACTTTGCACGACGGAGGATTCCTCAGTCGGCGACTGGCTTTTGAGGCAAGGTTGGAAATGTGACTTTCCCAGGAAAGGTCATAGCAGATAGTGAGACCCAGAAGCTTGAAAGAAAAGACTTCTTCCAGAGGATTGTTGAGAAAGTGGATGGGGGGGTTTTGTAAACGGTCCTTTCGAAGAGACATCGTGAGAGTGTGAGATTTGTGTGGATTGAAAGACATGTTCCACGTGTTGGACCAGTTTGTGATTTTATCCAGATCTGCAGTGAGCGAAGAAGCTGCTGCTTGCCGGTCTGAGGGATGACAGATGGTACGGCAGAGGGTGGAGTCGTCGGCAAAGAGAAATAGAGGATTTTCCAGAGAGTCCGAGAGATCATTGATGAAAACCAGAAAAGAACAGGGCCCAGAACGCTACCTTGAGGAACTCCAGCCTGCACAGGAAGAGGGGATGAAAGAACTCCATTTAGGGCCACACGATGACTGCGACAGGAGAGGAAGTCTGCGTAGCCATGAGTGGAGATGGCCTTGAATACCATGGGAAGAGAGTTTGGTGAGTAGGGCAGGGTGCCAGACTGTGTCAAAAGCACGTGATATGTCCAGGGATACGGCTCGGATTTCCTGTCTGGCATTGAGGACCTCCATCCATTGATGGGAGAGCAGTAGCAGCATATCCAGGGTAGAGTGACCTGGTCTGAAACCAAATTGATGATTGGAAATCAAGCCATTGGAGAAGAGGAAGGATTTCATGTCTGAAGCAATGATGGATTCCATAACCTTGCTGATGATTGGGAGAAGGCTGATTGGTCTGTAGTTACAGGGATCTGTTTTTGCACCTTTTTATGCAGGGCAGTGATGTTAGCAGATTTCCAAGCAGATGGCAGATGACCTTGGGAAAATGAGAGGGTGAATAGAACAGAGAGAGGGTGAGCAAGAGCAGAAGAGCAGGCTTTGAGGACACGTGGGCTGATGCCGTCTGGACCGGTTGCAGAATCTGACTCGAGGTTTGAAAGCAAGCTCTCCACCTTGTCAGGAGAAAAGGATACAGAGTCCAGGGACAGTTGGGTGCGACTGGGTAAAGTGGGTAGAGATAGTGATGGGTTTGGGACACAAGATTTAGCTGCAAACACCGAGTTTAGACATTCAGCTTTATCACGTGTGGAATCAGCAGTGCGGCCATTTGAGGTAAGGGAGGGGATGGAGGGGAACATACACCAGAAACAGATTTGATTAAACGCCACCAGGATTTTGAGGAGGGAGAGAGGTTTGAGAGTTCAGACTTGAGATGAGAAAGATGTTGTTTTCTGGCTCTCCTGAGGGTAGATACACACTTGTTCCGAGCTTTGTGGAAAGAACTGAGATTGCCCTCAGTTGGGTTTGCTTTCCATGAGGCAAAGGCAAGTTGTTTCAGGACAACTGCCTCACCACAAGCTTCAGTAAACCAAGGGCGGGAGGAAGGGTAAGACAACTGAACACGAGAGGGGATAAATCTGTGCATGAGGGAGAGCAAGTTTCTTTGAAAGAATTCCCAGGATGAGTTGTTTGAGAAAGTAGTGATAGGAGACCAGTCTGTAAGTTTGATGGCTGTTCGGAGACCCTGCCAGTCGGCTTGAGTGAAATGCCAGACTCGACGGCGGTGAGGTGGTTCTCTGATGACAGCCAGAGAGATGTCCACTTTAACAAGGACGTGGTCAGAAGAACCAATTGGAGCGAAGGAAGAGCAGCAGATATTGTCAGGGAAATTTGTCAAAATCAGATCCAGAAGAGATGGAGTACCATTGGTTGAGATCCGGGTCGGGAAGTTGACCGATTGAGTCAGTCCCAATGAGTCACAGAAAGCTTTTGCTGATGTCCCATGGCAGGTGAGAGAGGTACCCACACCTAGCCAACTGGCGTGATGACAATTGAAGTCGCCACATAAGAGGAAGAGAGAGTTTGGATGAGAAGATAGAAGATGGTCCATGTTTTCGGAGAGTGAGGTGTAGATGGAGTCATCACTGTTCGGTGGACGGTACAGTACACATATAAACATGAGTCATGACTAAACATGAGTCATAATTTTAAGGTCATGACCCAATTATATACATTTTAACATTTTTCACACAAAGTTGAAGGTTTGTTTGTCTGATCAGAACGAAATTGGCCTCTCTAAGTAGCCTAGACCAAGCCGCATTTCCCCTTAATTTACATCATACCCTTCCGGGTCAAAGGTCAAGGTCAAGCGGCAATCTGAAATAAAAAAATGTGGTGTCCCTTGAGAGACAAAAAAACACACACACACCTCATCCATTTATAGTGGAGTCTTAAAGGGTTTACTGGGTCTTTTGGGTCCTTGGGGTCATGACTTTTTGGGGTCTTTTGGATATTTGGGTTCTTTTTGGTCCTCCTGGTCTTTTGGGTCTTTGGTGTCTTTTGGGTTATCTGGGTCTTTTGCGCCTGAGGAACATTTTGGTCATGTGGGTCTTTTGGGACTTTGGCGTCCTCGGGGTCTTTCGGGTCCTCGTGCTCAAATCGATTTTCACTTTGACTGGACTCTCCAGAGATTGCTCCACAGAATTGTATTCAGTATTTTGTGCCAGTAATCGAGATTCACAGTGACGCTCGTCCGAAGCAGCTGCGATTGACGTGAGCGAAGCATTGGCTGTACTTGTGCTGCAGGTATAGATGGTATCCATTGTGCATTGAATTGCTGTATTTTTTGAATTGCTGGAAGTTGAATGTTAAGGTCATCCAATCTGAAGGGGGTTGGGAAGGAGAGTTTGGGTTGGTGAGGGGTGGTGGGAGGGGAGGAGGGGTTGCGAAAGAGTTCTCATGGTCAAACGATCTGAAGAATTCCTTCAATGTAACGGCTGCCCGATTCGGTGTCCATCAATACATAGAAGACTGATTGGGTTGTATATTTTCGTATATCTTCAGCAAAATTGTTCTTCATGCTTGAATCATATTATAGTGAAGGGGTTGTTGCATTTTATTTTATTCGCTTACTTAGATTTAGCTGATGGGGAATGTGCTTGTTGAGTTTGTAATTGAGTTCTTTTACAGATCCGATCCACATTGTAAAGGTTGAACATGAAGAATTGGATGCCTTGGATCATAAAGGTGAGGAATGAGTTGGTTTTCCTTCTTTATTAGCAGATTCATTTTTTAAGCTATCAGCAATTGAAAATATTACTCATGCTGTTTTTTTATTTTTATTTTTTGAATACATAGTTGAGGTTCGTGGAAGAGCTAGTACAGTAATCTCGGCTCGCCGTTTATGCTGATGACTCAACCCTATACACTACTTATCCTGGCTCCTTGCCAGTCCCTCGCTGTACTGCAGTTAGAGCAGAGTGTGGAGGGCTCTTGACAGAGGAGTCCAAAAGTGAAGACCCACTGGGCCAGTTACTTTGAGCAGCTGTACCAGGCTGACCCACCAGCTGTTGAGTTGGATGTCAGGGGTGTTACTATCCCTATTGCTGACCCTCCAATCAACTGTAATCCACCTTCATTTGTGGAGAAACAGGCTGCGGTGAACCGGTTGAAATTGGGTCAAGCTCCTGGGATCTGTGGCATCCATGTTGAATTTCCAAGGCTGGTGGAAATGCTGTACTCATGTCATTGCATGCATTTATCCTCTGCATGGAACACAAGCATCATCCCAACTGACTGGAAGAGGGGCTTTTTTGACCTTCCTTGGAAAGGGAAGGATGATCGCCAGGACTGCAACTACTACTGAGGGGTGATGCTGCTCTCTTGATGCTGAATCTCATGATGCTCATCACTCTGAGGAGTGATGCTGAAGGAAAGCCTTTGCTCGAATAGTTCTGCATAAGGTTCGCCACCATCTGCTTGAGCACCAGCACCCAGAGCAGTCAGGCTTTACACCAAAGAGGTCAATGATTGACCATATCCTTGCTCTTCGGGTCCTCATGGAATGCAGACGAGAGTTTTTCGGCAGGGGCTCCAAACAGCCTATGTTGATCTCTGCAAAGCATTCGATTCGGTGAATTGGGATGCCCTCTGGAGGACCATGGGAGTGTGGCACTCTCAGTACCTGTGCAGGACGACGAAAGTCCGAGTCTTCAGGTCCTTGGTGCTTCCAATCGTGCTCTACGGATGTGAGACTTGGACTCTGACCAGGGATCTGAGATGGAGACGTAATTCCTTTGGTACCAGGTCTCTTCGGAGAATCCTTGGCTATCGCTGGTCGGACTTTGTGTCCAACGAGCGGTTGCTGAGAGTGACTCAAATGAGATTTGTTACCTGCATAGTCCGTGAGCATCAGCTGCGGCTGTATGGACATGTGACTCGTTTTCCTGATGTTGATCCTGCTTACTAGATTCTCTCAGCGAGGGAGCCTCGTGAGTGGAGGAGGCCAATGGGCCGACCACTTGCCTCGTGGTTGCAGTAAGTTGATCAGCATCTCAAGGAGATGGGGATGGCCAGGCATCTGCCTGTGGGATGGTCAGACGAAGACCCCTGGAGTACTGATGGAAAGTGGATGTAGCAATGTGCTGCTCCGGTGCATGCTCCCATACCTGGCCTGACCTGACCTGACCTGTTAACCTTGGTAGGCCATGATCTGGAATCATCTCTGGAACCTCTCTCGTTTCAACGTTCTGTGGCCTTTGTCTCTTCTGCAGGTACTATAATGGAAAATGCCTTTCACAACTTGTCACTCCTTTATATACATTACCATCAAGCACTCTACACATTTTGCAGCCTCTGCACACCCCAGACTGTCTGTGTTCTTAAGGTCAACACAATGCAATATTCCTTAAACAGTCTGATTCTTTTGTTTTTTCCCATGCACTGCCAAACTCTGGAATTCCCCTCTTGCATCCTGTGTCCCAGCAACATACAACCTTTCCCAGTTTAAGAGAGATGTGAATAGGTATCTCCTTTCCAGTGATTACCCTTCCCACAATTTATTTTGTGTAGCTTCCACCTTCGAGTGGCCTTTTGATCTTGTGATGGGCCAACTCCCCAAAAGAAAGTAGAAATGAGGGGGGGAGATCAACAGCAGGGTTGAAGGATAAAGTAGAGGGTGACATGGAAAAATGAGGGAAATTGGGAGGAAAAAGAGATAGGGTGGACAAGATAGAGACACAGAACTCTCAAGAAGGAAAAACTGGAAGTTTGAAAGGAGGTGGGCTTGAGGGTGGATAGTTTAATGGGTGTAGAAAAGATCATGGATTGGATGGGGGATGATGTGAGTGGTGTTTAACAGCTGTCTTATAGACCTGGTGGGAAGAATCAGATTGAAAAAATGTGGAAGTTGATTCCACAGGTGGGGATAAAAGAGGAACGAATGAGTGGAGGTGAGCAGTGATTCTGGATTTTGGGAGTTTCACCAAAAGGGGGTTGATGATGGAACACGTTCACCCTTAAGAAATCTGGTGGTGGGAGTGGGGGACAAAGCACTGAAATAGCAGAGGATGCAAGACCAGAAAGGAGGTGGGAGAAGACAGAGAGACAACTGACCTGTCTGTGATGCGAAATTGATCGGCCCATGGATTCAGGTTCAATGCAGGAGATTCCAAAGATATTGAAGGCCTTGGTTTCCATGGCATCAAGCTGAGAAATTTGTGAGGCAGTGTTGCCAGGCCAAAGAGAAGAGCAGTGTTCCATCAAGCTGCGGATGAAGGCCTTGCAGATGGATTGGAGTTCAGGTGTGCCAAGGAAGGACTTTGTACGATGGAGAATTTCCAATCAGCAACTGCCTTTGGAGGCCAACTTTGAAATGTGGTTTACCAAAGAAGAACATGGCTGATAGTGAGACCCAGGACTTTGAGTGACAAAAGTTCCTCAAGAGGATTGCTAGGAAAGTAGATGAGAGGGTTTTCCAGATGGTCCTTTTGGAAAAAGATAAAAATGTGAGATTTGTCGTGATTGAAAGACAACGTCCAATTGTTTGACCATCTTGTGATTTTGTCAAGATCTGAAGAGAAGGAAGAGGCTGCACCCTGCCTATCTGAAGTTTGAGAGATGTCACGGCAGAGGGTGGAGTCATCGGCAAATAGATAAAGACGATTTTTCAGTCAGAGAGTTCTTTCATGAACATTAGGAATAGGACTGGGCCCATAAGGCTGGAATGCCCCAAGGCATCCCAGCCTGAACAGGGAGAGGAGACAAAAAGATTTTTTGAGAGCCACATGTTGGCTGCGAGTGTCGAGGAAGTCAGTAAGCCATGTGTGGCGTTGGCATTGAATGCCAAAGGCAGAAAGTTTGGAGAGTAAGGAAGGATGCCAGATTAAAAGCATGAGATATGTCCAGAGAGACAGCCCTGATATCATGTCTGACATTGAGGGCCTCAATCCATTGTTAGGAGAAAAAGCAGTGAAATAAGTGAATATTTTGTTTTATCATTGGCTGTGGTGACATCATGGCGATCCTGAAGCAGAAAGTTGACTTGAAGTGTCGTGCTTTTCAGTCGGAATTCAGAAAGTCAGAATGATTAGTTATCTGCATATGTGCTGTTTAAATTGAGAACAAATCACGAAGCATGTATCTAGCATTAGCTGTTACGGCCCTCAGACAAGGAAAGGTTCCGCACCTCTGGTATATAAGAAAATTTGTGTTGAAACTCTCAATGAGGAAAAAAACCCCAAAATTATATTCATGTATGTGATTTGTTACCCCTGCCCCCAAACCTTCTGCCCTCCTCAGGCAGTCAAACAGATCCTGTTCAGAAGAATTCTGACACGAGTGTCCCAGGCTGTAGTCCTAATGTCCAAGAAAAGCAAGAACAAGAAAAGCGACTCCACATAGAAAAACAGCAACTATCCACCAACAAACCTCAACACAGCTTGAATTGCACAAGAACTGATCGCGGTGATAAGCTGAGCGAGCATGGAGAAAAATCCACGGTTGCTGAAAAGCCATCCCCCACATCAAAGCTTTTGCAAAGGAACCTGAACAAATACATGGTGGAAAAACCCTACAAGTGCAAAATTTGCAACAAATCGTTTTCAAAACCATGTCTCTTGAAATACCACGTGCATATTCACACTGGAGAGAAGCCGCACGAGTGCACAGTTTGCAAAAAATCATTTTCACAGTTGAGTAATTTGAAACGACACGTGAGACTTCACACCGGAGAGAAACCCTTTAAATGCAACTTATGTTACAAGACATTTCAGCAATCGAGCAATTTGCAATCTCATGTTGGAGGTCATACTGGAGAGGGACGCTACAAATGCGCATTTTGCACAAACACATTTGTACGATCAATCTGTTTGAAATCTCATCTTATAATTCATACCAGATTGTGGGATTAGGAAAGGTGACACACCTACTATTTATGGATAATTTAAATGTCCGCACCAAACGATGACAAACTGGCAAAACAACGAAAACTAGTAAATTGGAACTCCAAGTGCACAGTCGTCGCAAGTAAAACCAACACAAAAGGACAACGTAAATATCGACTTAAGGAGGTAGAAAACGAAGCTTCATATAAATACCTCGGGGAAGAAGAGGGCCACTAAATGTGTAACAAACAATTGCCAATGAATACCTGTGTTGAACAAAGCTAATCGTAAAAACACACCTCTCCCAGATAAAATCAAAGGAATAAAACAACTCACACAACCAATGTTCCAAGACAGTTGGGAACTTAATTGACCACAACCAGAAATAAACATGCGAGATGCCGAAACAAGGAAACTCTTCGATATCCACAAACTGTTCTACAAAATCCTGTGCATCCAGAGAATGTACTGACTGAGATGAGGAGGAGGTGGTGGCCTGATGGAGCTCAACCAAGTGCACAGAATAATGACTGTAGTTTTGGTTGAGAAGGTGAAAAGCTCAATGGACTGCCAAATCCAATTTGTACACAAAGACAACAAGCCAGAGAAGTAATCTCTAACTTACCGTACCTTGCAAATAATTTCCAAGAAGTGTGAATAGAATATGTGACACATGGAATCGAAACAATGAATACAACCCCAATGAGTGCAAATTTGACAAAGGAACAGTATAAAGCAAAATATCAGCAAATATACACAAACAATTGGGAGAACCATGAAAAAGCAGGAAGTTATAAGAAGAGCTGGACAGTTTGGGGATAGACAAAAAGGCTCATTGGAGTGGCTAAGAAGAGGTCAGCTTAACTTGGATAGAGAATGTCTAAATAAATGTTCAAGACCAAGGACACTATACCATTGCTTTTAAGAAAATGGCAGGATTGAGTCAATTGGACGATTGTAGGTTCTGCAAGGTTGAAAGAGAAAACACTAATCACATTCTCTCGGGATGTACAAAACTCATATCAGAACAGTTGTACACACAAAGGCACAGCAATGTACAGAGTAATCCACCGGCGCATTTGCAAAAATTTTAATATCCCAGTCTCAGAAAAATCATGGCAGCACGAACCAAAGGTGATCATTGAAAACAAGGAGGTCATGCTCACCTAATCTTACCTAACCATCCTATGAAGCGTCCACATAGAAAACAAAGTATTGTGACTGGATATAGTATTCGGTTCCAAGAAGGAAATAATGGCATTGCTAATCGAGGTCTCTGTTCCAACAACTTTGGTCGAAATAACGCAGAAATTTGAAAAATGACCAAGTATCAGGATCTGAAAAATGAAGTGTAAAGAACCTGAAAGCGGAAGAGTGCCGACATAGTGATATAGAAGTATCACACTGAGATTTCAAAAAGCTATTATAACCACGGAATATTACTTAGAACAAACTAAAATTGGAGACTGTCCGGGATTTCGTGATGATCCTGAAAAGAACCCTCAGAACAAAAATATGAAAACAACTAAACTCCTTATAATGTGATCATTTACCAAATAAACAATAGTGATCAAACGGTGGCCTCTTTATACAGGTTATGTGGCACCCATTTTATTTTCATTTAAATTGGATATTCATGTTTTATGCGTGCACATCATTCACTATCATTAATATCTTGTTCAAATTCATCTAAAAAAATTTCCCTGTTACAGGACATTGAACTGTGTTTTGATGGGGTATTTTTGCACGAGGGTACATTTATTTATTTTTAACAGTATTTTTAATAAGTGTGGAAGTTGTATATATATATGATGGGGAAACAGAGACAGATCAATTCACTGACATTTTTTGAGATTTCTTACGTTTGGACTTTGGACCAATGTACACTGTATTATCAACATCACAGCGGAGTCGTATCTCACTTGGCCCTAAAAAGGCATAGCCCTAAAAAGGACCATTGGGTTAAACAATTGGATTGATTTCTAAACTTAAAGAAATCAAGCACTGTCTTCTGCTTGCCTATATTAGCATGGCTTGGCACTCCGCCTTGACCTTCTCCTCAAAGTTCTTACAACATCTTAGACGTGTCACTCCTGGGAGATTGATCAGCTGTCTGTGCCATGGGCCTCTATGTGAGAACCGTCTGGGGATATACAACAAAAACAACTTCAAATTGTAAATATTGCAAATAAAATCTGTGCAGCTGTGTCTTGTATCAAAGACTACTTTTGTGCTGTGTCAGTCTCCTCTCTTTTGCAATGGTTCCCCAAATTTGTTCGGCAGCAGGTTCACAAAAGGTTCATTATGTATATATGTGTATAAATATATATATATATATATATATATATATATATATATATATATATATATATATATATATATATATATATCGGAGATCATTTTTTAGGTGATTTCCATTAGCGGAGATATTTTGACGTCACAACTTTTTTTTCTCGGAGGAATTTTCAAAATCGGAGATGGTTACTGTCTGCGCAGGGTATTTTTACATGTATATGCCAAGTTTCAGGAAGTTTCGATGAAAACTGTAGGCTGTGAAACAAAAAAGTCCACAAGAAGAAGATTAAGAACAACAACGTGAGTAAAACTTAGAGATCCTCCACGAGGATCTAAAAATAAACAAAGAGAATATACTTATCACTATTCTTCACTTAACAATTAAACACGAGACAAGGGTACTCAACAAATCATTCAGGGGGGAAAGAAACCTGGTCTTGGCTAACCAAGGTAGAAGTCGTCGTGCGTCCAATAAAATTTCCCAAAATGTGTGAGCGTGCCTTGGTCTGCTGCCAGAGCCCTGCCTCACCATGCACCCACCCGCAAACGGGCTCAAATACCAATCGACGTCAAGTCGTCACCCCCAGGGACCAGGGACGCCAATAATCAGGTACGCCAAGAGCAGATACCGAGCAGAACCAGCAGGAATGGTCCAACCGTCAGGAGCCAATCCAGAGCTGTAACCAACAGGCAGTTGTAAGGAGCTGTCAGGAACCGTAAGGAGCTGTTGGCAACGGTGAGGAACCATAAGGAACTGTCACCAACTGTAAGGAAGACAGTCCTCCCATCCTTTTTATAGGCGACCAGTGTGGGCGGAGCCTCAAGCAGACTTCAGCCAAATACAGCTTGCCTATTGCCGCATTGTTGCACGTGTCATCCAACCGTCAATCTCGCGATCATCCCTTCCTTACCAGAGTGAGACGCAACCCCCAATCAACACAGGCCCGGTCCACGACGCCACGTTTGGGGTGCTGGATGGGCGGCCATTTGCCAGAATTGCTGAGTGAAAACGTGGGGCACTCACAGGATGTCAACGGCAGCCATCGCCTCCCCGTTCGGCTGAACACGAGCAGGAACCAACTAGCGACCATGGAGCTGCCGAACGGGG
>NC_140966.1:103465309-103475309 GCF_056783735.1 Eptatretus burgeri | reverse complement strand
AATAAAGGTGCTTTATGTTGAACTGTTTCCCGCTTCGCTTCGTCATTTCTCTCATTGAATCCTCATCTTGCTTCACGTAAAGGGTTGGTAGTGGGCTGAATACGCCCGATAATTAATCGAACCGTCGAGGCCGACGATAACACCGCTCGGTTATCCCGATAGTACGGAACGGGTCGCTTAAGTGGCCCGTGTCCGAAGTCGACCTGCGGCGAGGTGCGATCGCCCGGTCTACCCTCCGTGTGGGTACTTAGGTAGGTCGAATTTGGCGAGCAACCCTATCCCACGCGGGGGCCGATTGGCTCGATCGCGGTGAGACCGAAAGGTCCACCCGTGACTGGTTCCCGGCGTTAGTCCGAGAGGGTCACGACTGGATTGTCCGTCCGGTGGGCGACGTGCCGCGATTCGAGTTACGTGGCCGTCCGCACGCCGGCGGGCGCGAATCGGTAACACTGGTGTCAGGTCGTGCGATACAAATCCATCGCCCTCCTCGCGGCACTGGTAACCGAGAACGGGAAAACGGGCTGTCCTGTCTCCAATTAAATTCACGGGAATCGGTCCAGGGGTGAGAGAAGCGACCCCCGATTCCCTCCAAATTACGAGCGATTCAAATTAACCCTTCACGAGAAGCAAGATGGCGTCTCAAGGCGAGCGGGAGCCGGGGGTATTAGAAATGGATGGAGAATGTGTAGAATCCATGGTCCAGGATGGAATCCCCGAGCAGGAAATGTTGATTGTGCAGAAACACGGACTCGCCCAACTGAACCCAGAGCCCGAAATGGGTGCGGCAGCGGCCGCGGTGTATGACACCTCCCCTCCCCCTCTCCACCAAAACCCTTCCACGACCCCTGCCGAAACGGCTCACCCAAGCGCACCCGACATGGCCCAGCTATTCACCATGCTGGCACAAATGAATGCGGAAATGACAGCGAAGATGAATGCGAACATGAACAAGCAAATGGACGAAGTAAAAACGAAGATGGATGCGAATACACAAAAATTGGATGCGAATACACAACAAATGAACGGAATGGAAACAAACATGAAGGAAGAAATGAAAGAGCTACGGGGTGAGACGCAGAACATGGGCCGATGCCTGCAGGCGGGCATGAAGGCCGTGACCAGGGAGCTGGGAATGGCGACTCCACGTGTGGGAGCAAACGAGCTGGAAGGGGGTGCAACGGCTGACAGGCCCGCGGTGGAGGCGGGTAAAAAAATAATTCGGGGGGCGTGTTGGGCGAGGGTCGTGACAGAAGAATCGACGGTGACCAAAAGGGAAAAATTAAATGGGGAGACCAAAACGTGTGAGACGAGACACGAGGTAACGACAACGGAAATAATAGTTGAGACAAGAGAGGTAAAGGGTGAAGAGTTGGCAGAGACACGGGAGACAGAAAAAATAGAGGAGAGACTGCACGGTGAAGACGGGGTAAGTGACGCACACACACACACGGAGGTAGTGGAGGATAATAGGGGTGAGCTCGCGGAGCGTGTGGGGACCCAGTGCGAGCACCTGGATGGCCTCCTCCAGGAACGAGGGGAGGGAGTATGCCCCCTTGAGGCGAGTCACGACCAGGTGAGTTCGGTCGTGCTTTGCGAGGTTGAGAGGAGGAGTGCTGTGGACGGGTGCACGGAGAGCTTGGGGGGTATAGAGGCCCCGGAGACCCTTGTGGGGACACAAATCCCCAGTGTGGTTGTCCCTGTGTGTGTGGTGCAAGGTGTGAGTGCGTCCCCGTGTGTGGAAGCGACCCCGTGTGTGAGTGGTGTGGTGGCGATGGTGCCGGAGTGTGTGCTTCCCAGCACGCCGTGTGTGGATGAGGCACCGCGGTTGAGTGCCCCCGCGTGTGTGAGTGAAGGACGGTGTGTGGATGAGGCACCGCGAGTGCGTGGAGCCACGTGTGCGAAAGGGGTAATGGCATGCGTGGGTGAACGGCCGAGTGCAAGGGAGACCGTGTGTGTGAGAGAGCGGTATGTCAGGGAGATGTCGGTCGGCATGCGGGAGCACGCAGCCGCGTCTCCCGGTGTGAATATAATGGAGTGGAGTGTGTGCGTCGTAACAGGCAGGTGTGCGTGGGTCGAATGGCGATGACGGCGACATGAGAGGAAAGAAAGCCGAGAAGCGGCTGTAGTTGTTTCGGGGACCGTGCCGGGTTCACCCAGCAGTGAGCACGAGGTTCGTGCTGTGCAACGCACGAGACCGCCACGTGCTCGCTTGCGAGAGTGAAGTCCCGGTCCGGAAATGCACGCGGTGGATTTGCCGATCCCGCGGACGGACAAAGTTTAGGCAGGACTACGGATTTGGACCGGACGGGTTCTCCACGCGATCGTGTGTGTTAAGCTCCAACGGGCAAAGCACATGTGTTCGCGTGGGGAACCCCTCGAGACGTGGGGCTTGTGTTTTTTTTATGCGCACGGTGACGCCATGGCTGCACGTGGGGTTGGAATCCGGCAGGAGGGGTATCTCTGCCGGATGGTGCCGTCCAAGGAGGGACGAGGAACACGTGCAGCTGCATGACGTCACGGGCAGTTGCAGGTGTAAAGTGCGCGAGTTGCCGCGCAGGTGCTGCGCATGAAAAAAAAAAAAAAGCAAGCCTCACTTTCGGGTGCACAGGATTCCTGGGCAAGGGGTGGAAGACCCCCTTACCTGGGCACAGGATGGAAACTAGTTAGGGGGAAGGGTTAGCTTAGTTAGACCGACTTCATGGGGCAGGGGTAAGTCCTCATGGAGTCCGTGGAATGGATTAGTTGGAGGGATTGTAGCGAGATTTAGGTTGGGAAATAAAATGATTTATTTGAGGACATGGACTGACAGTGAGTGTGTAGTGGGGACGTAGTTTAGCTACGTAGGTTAAATGGAACGTGCTATAGAGTAAGGGACGACGTGGGAGCACGAGTTAGTTCGGGGATGTAGTTAGAAGGATGGCAGAGTTCAGTGGTGAGTGTGTTGAAGAGTTGGTGAGTGAAGTGGAAGCATGTGCTTGGTGAGTGAGTGAGGCCAGCGGGTCTGTGTGAGTGGAGCGAGTCTGGAATGCATGGTGCGATGAGTGATTGGGGGGAGGACTGATTCCCGCCCAAGGGACCCCGGGGTCAGAGTAAAGTGAGTTAGCTGGGTTAGTCAAATTGAAAAATGGAGGTCGTTTTGCTGTTGGTGGGAATGTAGGCTCGGAACCCATTTGGAGGGGTGCAGGAGCCCTGTTGACGGGCTTGGGAGCGTGGCTGCGAAAGGTGAGTATCGCTGAGTGGGTACCCCGGGCACCAGGCTAGTCGGCCGCGGTAGGCCATGGGCCCATGGGGGGCTGGGATAGAGTAGTGGGCACGGGTGCGCCTGCTTGGTGCGGGGACCCGGGGCGCCATTAGCCGCGTGGGCAGTGTTGTGGGCAAGGGTGACCCTCGGAAAGGGGCCCGGGAAGCCAGCCTGCCACGTGTGCGTTACAGGGGAGGTGCCATGGGGGGCACTCCCCGGTGTTTGGGAGCTGGTAGGCTCGGAGGCAGTGTAGTGCCCGGGGGTGCCATAGCGGGAGAATCGGCAGAGGGTCGTGCCTGCCAAAGGGAGCCACGTGTCCCAGCCATGAGACCGTGTGAGGGCACGGAGAGAAAATTGGGGGGCGAGGCCCGAAATTGTGAGGACACCAACACAGGCGACGGGAATCTGGGTTGTTAGAACCAATAGTTTAAGCGAGAGGCGCTTGTTGAAAGCCCCGGGGTAGTTTAACAGTTAAATGGTTAGGGTAGATTAGGAGATGTACCCCTCCGCACCATCCATCCCCTCGCTCTCGTTGTGGGCCGCTGGACCCACTTTGGGTTAGATCGCCGAACTCTGGGGAGGCCATCCTGGGGCTTCGTTGGGCCTCGACACAGGACGTTAGCTCTCCCTTATTCCCCTCCGGGAAGGGAACGTAGGGGTTGGGAGTAGGCTAGGTGACAGGATAGGTTAGCCGAACAAGGACGATAAAGGGGGTTAGGGGACGATTTATAGTGGGGAAGTAAAAATAAAAAATAATACAAAAATAAAGTTGGGGCTAAATTGGGGTTTGACAAATTAAGGGAGTGGGTATGTACAGTGACAGGCAAAGGCGATAGGTTGGGAGGGAGACAGGTAGGTAGGTCCGAGCCCGCCTTCCAAGTGGCCAGCACCACCGCACTCCCTCCACCAACCTCCACTGAACGGCAAAGGCCGGCCAACTTCATCGGCTGGCCGTGTTTTGCTTCAAGGCGGAGGCCGGCCAACTTCATCGGCAGCTGTTTTGCTGCGAGGCCTGTGCCGGCTGGATCGTCTGCAGCTGCTGTGCTGCAAGGCCTGTGCCGGCCCACTTCATCTGCCGGCTGGCTGTGTTTCTTCAAGGCCTGTGCCGGCCAGTTCATCTGCCGGCTGTGTTTGCCTGCAGCGGCCTTCTTCTGCGGGCTGTGTTTGCCTGCTACCTTTGCCATGCCATACCCACTGCCCACGTTCACCAGCCCCGTTCAATTTTTGCTTTGCCCCCCCTGTTCAATTCCCTGTGCGCCAGGATCCGCAAGGCAACAGTTTGCAAGCTGCGAGAACTGCCCCGTTGGCAGCTACAACACGGGCCTGCAGTGGCGGCCCGTGCACCGTGTTTGCGTCCATCTGTTCATCCCTCCATTCGTTGTGCTCATTGCATGTGCCACTTGAGCTGGCACGGAGACTGCGTTGTGCAGCCCATGCACCGTTGTGGTTCACTGCGTTCAGTTCAAAAGGGAAGGCCTTGGACTGCGTGTGAGCAGCCAGCCACGTTCCCTGTCACCTGCATTGTTTTGAGCCAGAGACTGCATGCGAGCAGCCTGGCTCCCTGCTAACTGCTTTTCTTTTGCAGAGTTCATTGATCCTGGGCCATGGTTTAGTGTAAAATTTGTAAGTTAAGGTTAAGATGTACTGTACATATGAGTGCGCCCCCGGCATGTATGTCCTAGCGCCGGCAATTTTATTTAAGTCGTCCGTGTGAGTGAGTTTGTTTAGGTAGTTACGCAGCCCTCAGGTTATTTATTTTGGGGACAGGAATACCATGAATGTCGCACTCAGGGATCCGTCGGTAAAATGTACTAGGGGAAAACTACACATGATGGCACACAAAAATTTGACGACTCGGGACGAGTCTGTAAAAAGGGAGGGGGTTGTGTTGTGGTTACCAAATTCGCAAACCACCATTCAGGTCCCTTAGGTGAGATATCTCGGTATGTATATGTGTAGTTAGGCCCAAACCCGTTGTCTAGAGGGAATAAATGTTATTCATGCGTGCTGCGACTCTTCAGGATAGCCGTTTTTCTTTTACTATCTTTATTTTGGACCAACCGCCATGATTACCACCGCCAACCGCGTCTCAACAGTCGTCACAACATCAACCACCCACCACCAACCACCCACCACAACGCTGCTTCACCACAACAGCCACGACCTTTCCCGTCACACCTCGCAACCGTCGCATCGCCACCGTTCTTGCGCCGCTTGTGGGTACCGGTATTGGACTCGTGCAGGGCGCGCGCCGAACAGCGTGTACAAAACCACGGATTTTCCGCTCCAAAAACGGATCAAAAACGACACACGCCCACTTTTGTTCCGTCCAATCGGTGAGCGAGGGGCGATTTGGCCCCGCCTCCAGGGCGTTGGAGGGCGGTCGCTATATGCAAATTCATGGATCAAAATGCATTCACGCCCACTTTTTCTCGGGCCAATGGGGAGCGAGGTGAAAGGTCGAAGGCAGGGGGTCAAAGGCGAAGCCACGGGGCTTATATAAGCGGCTGCGTTCGTCAGAAAAGGGTTGGTCGTCGTCGTCGTCGTCGTGTGCGTTGGAGTTGAGTGCAGTTGGGAAGTTCGCAGGAGGAAGAGTTGGGAGTTGGAGTCGGAGCGAAGAGGACGGAGCTGTGGAGAGGCGGCGGCGGAGAAGGCAGACGAGGGGGTGCTCGCGTCGGTGCCGGGAGCTGCACACCAGGGAGGCCGACGGCGCGACCTGGTCGAGGTGGAGACGCTCGTCGCGGGACTCGAGACAGAGTAAAAATCCTCCTTTCCCCGAGCATCAGCAACCCCCTCCTGTTTCCCCCCACGCTGAGATAGTGCGACCAAGGGGGCCCCCTTCCCACCCCCTACCAGACACTGTCCGCAAGGCCCGCGGAGTTGAGGCACCATCGCCGCTCCGCGTCTCATCACCAGACGGGTAGGCCCGACCCGGTCTCGGCCTCAGGCCCGCCTCATCCTTGAGGGTGTTCTTTTTCTTGGTTTTGGGTATGTGTTGTCGGCGCCGTCTGTGAAGTAGAATTGTATAAGTGTTGCCGTGTGCTCGGTAGTCGGTATTAGCTCTGCATTGTGTCTTCGCTTTTACATTTGCTTTTTGTGTAAAATTGCATTGTGTTTCTTTTCCTTCTATGTGCTTTTGGTGGAATTGTATATGTGTGCTTTCCGTTCATCGCGAATAAAGGTGCTTTATGTTGAACTGTTTCCCGCTTCACTTTGTCATTTCTCTCATTGAATCCTCATCTTGCTTCACGTAAAGGGTTGGTAGTGGGCTGAATACGCCCGATAATTAATCGAACCGTCGAGGCCGACGATAACACCGCTCGGTTATCCCGATAGTACGGAACGGGTCGCTTAAGTGGCCCGTGTCCGAAGTCGACCTGCAGCGAGGTGCGATCGCCCGGTCTACCCTCCGTGTGGGTACTTAGGTAGGTCGAATTTGGCGAGCAACCCTATCCCACGCGGGGGCCGATTGGCTCGATCGCGGTGAGACCGAAAGGTCCACCCGTGACTGGTTCCCGGCGTTAGTCCGAGAGGGTCACGACTGGATTGTCCGTCCGGTGGGCGACGTGCCGCGATTCGAGTTACGTGGCCGTCCGCACGCCGGCGGGCGCGAATCCGTAACAATATATATATATATATATATATATATATATATATATATATATATATATATATATATATATATATATATATATATATATACATATATACATATATATATATATACATATTTACACATATATATATATATATATATATACATATATATATATATATATATATATATATATATATATATATATATATATATATTTACACACATATATATATATATATATATATATATATATATATATATACATATACATATATACATATATATATATATATATATATATATATATATACATATATATACATACATATACATATATATACATATACATATACATATATATACATATACATATATATACATATATATATATATACATATATACATATATATATATATATATATATATATATATATATATATATATATATATATATATATATATATTGTTAGGGTTGTGGAAATTCGCAAACCACCATTCAGGTTCCCCAGAGATCAGTTATTCCGATAAGTATGTGTTTCAGGTTAGGTTCCCCCACCGATGTATAGCGGGTCTTGTTTGTGTCTTGGTTGTGCATCTTTCAGTTAGCCGTTATTCTTTTTCTATCTTTTATTTTAAACAAACAACATCCCCTCGACAACAAACTCTACAACCACGCCACCTCCACCACAATGTCAACAACACTACAACCACGCCATCCTCACCACAACGCCAACAACTCTACAACTACGCCATCCCCACCATAGCACCATCAACATCGCGACACCATCACGCCGTCGCAAGATGCCATCGGCGCGGACACGCCGCGCCGCCATAGGAACCACACTCTCCAGCGTCCGTGTGCAAATCAGCCGTGAAGACGGCTGATTACCATAATCGGATCAAAACGGGCTTTGCCATGGAAGAAATTGGCCAATCGGAACGTAAGTGTGCAAATCAGCGTGAAGACGGCTGGTTACCATAATCGGATCAAAACGGCCTTTGCGGTGAAGGGAACTGGCCAATCATAGGTGAAAGAGGCAGAGCCAGCCTGGGGTGAAGGTTAAAGGGTGAAAGGGGGAAGCTTCGCGTGGCGAAACTACAGCGGCTTCCCCCCTCGGAGCTATAAAAAGGCGCGTTGGGACACCGAGAGATGAGATCGTTGGCGGGCGAGGAGATCGTTGGTGGGTAAGCAGTTCGTTGACGGTTCGTCAAGGAGAGCGGAGCGCGAAGAGTCGGGCGCGCCACCAGCCCCAACCAGCCAAGCCAGCGGTTCGACGAAGAGAGCGGAGCGCGAAGAGTCGGGCGCGCCACCAGCCCCGACCAGCCAAGCCAGCGGTTCGACGAGGAGAGCGGAGTGCGAAGAGTCGGGCGCACCACCAGCCCCGACCAACCAAGCCCGCGGTTCGTCGAGGAGAGTGGAGCGTGGGGAGTCGGGCACGCCGCCAGGCCCCTGACCGACAAAGTCGCTGCCACGTTGGCAACGGGCCAGCGAGACGAAGACCACCGAGTCGCCACCAAGGGGCGGCAAGGTAACCAGTCCAGTCTCTTGGAGCCCTCGGTCAACCAGGCTTCAGAGTTGGAAATAGAGTCTCGCAAGCTCTTTGCTCTCCTTGGGTTTTTGTGTGAAAGTCTGTGGCGCCTTGTCCTCCATTAAGTAGAACTGCCATAAGTATGTGCTTGTATAGAAACATAGAACTCGGCTGTAGGCTTTGCTCGTGTCTTGTCCCCATCCCCTCCCCCCCCCCCCCCCATTGACTGCTTATGTGTTGAAAATAAATGCCCATTGTTTAAACGTTCATCTGCTCGTTTGCGTCATTTTCCTAGTATTGACTGCCACGGCACATGTCGGGATTTAACTGGCTAATTAAGCCGATAGAAGCAATAATCTGGTCCGACGGGACTTGTCGATATCAAAATGCTCGGCTACACACACGGAACGGGCACGCTTAAGAGGCTCGTGTCCGTACAAGTTCCCATCGAGGTAAAAACTCTCGGTATTTTCTGTCCGCGCGAATAGTTAGGAAGATCAACAATTCGGCGATTGACCCTGTAGCGCGTGGACAGAGTATTGACTAGTTTATGGTACGTTAAGGCATCCGGGGTTGGTCCGGAAAGCCACGACTGGAATGCAGCCTTCAGTGGGCGCACGACCGCGATTTGGCTGAAGCGGTCGTCCGCACGCCAAACGCGGCGGAAATCTACAACAATATATAGTCCAGCAGATATGGGAATGGATCGTGCCTTTGATGATACAAGCATGAGCTTTGGCACACTGTTAGTGCGTGCCCTAAGGAAGATATTTAGCTCTAGGGCCATCACAGAATTGCCCTGTGGCCAAAATGGCCACCACCAGTTGTTATTTTACCAGTAGCTCAGGTTCTAGACAACCTAAGATATTGATTCTGGTGGCGAATCGTACATTTTCAAGGATGAGGAATGCAGTGGTACTATATACAACATGCTATAACTACTCCAACAACTACCTAACTACATATATCTAGCTTTCAGCGAAATAAATAATAGTAATATTATAAACACATTTAATATTGGTGGAGTTATACATGTACATGTTTTGAAACTGTGACATGTTCATGAGAGTACAATGCAGTCTTCGCAATGTTTCCTTTATAATATTTGGTAGTTTATTTATATGAGCACACAGTTCATGAGATTATGCTGTATCTTGCAAATCAATAGTGCATGTCCCATTGTTGTTTGACATGTTAGTGGTGAGGGCAAGTCTACGACAGTCCTTCCATTATTAACCAGGTAAGGCCTTCCATGGTAATATTACAGGTTTTCAATGTAATGTTTGTTTCGAGAACACAGTCCACCACAGTGGCAAAGGGCAGTGCACTGAAGTGCTGCCTTGACACATTTGCACTGTCCTCTGCACCCCTTTTTGCATCCACAGCGTATGACTTCTCGACAGGCCTCGGTCGCTTCTGGCAGTGTGGTCCAGTGAACTTCCCATCCACCTGTGTCCTTCTTGCACCCCCAGTCACCTGGGGATGGGAGTTCCGGGACTGCAACCATCATCTGTCCCCAGCAGTGACCAGCTTGGTAGGCACCCCTCTTTGTGTGATGAATCAGTACCGCTTGTGTTTGAGGGAGTCCTTCAATGTCTCTATCTTTCTGGGTGAACAGCTGATTACGTGCT
>NC_140966.1:103337809-103460309 GCF_056783735.1 Eptatretus burgeri | reverse complement strand
TTGAGGTCGCAGTTCTCGGTACCTCAGCTCCGCGGAAAGGGATGCTCCGTGGTGCGGCACCTGACAATGGTCGCGCAGCTCGGCCCACAGCCGCACGTGTGGAGTTCGTGTGTGTGTGTGTGTGTGTGTGTGTGTGTGTGTGTGTGTGTGTGTGGGTGTGTGTGTGTGTGTGTGTGTGTGTGTGTGTGTGTGTGTGTGTGTGTGTGTGTGTGTGTGTGTGTGTGTGTGTGGAATCCAAGGCAGCCAGGATCATTGGGTATCTCCCGCGATGAAGCTGAGTCTTTGGGTCTCTCACTCTCAACGAACGACCCCCAAATAACTCCTCGGATCCTGCACAGATCTTTCTTTAAACGATCCTGGTCTGGGACAGGATTCGGGCTTGCAAGCGTCTGTTGCAGTTTCGCTTCTTTTCCAGACCCCCAAAGAACTCAAGACTCCAGCACAGAACGAACTGTCTCAGCACTTCACGAACTCTCTGAACTCCAAGCACACCACCCTGAGGATGGTGTCGTAATTTATCCATCTCCCTCAGCGGGGAGGGGCCTTGGTGAAACTGACCTCACTGTCCGCCTTGATTGGACAGGGCTTCCATGGGTCCGCCCTTTCTGGGTGGGATTTCGGCCATACAGGGAAGCCCGCCCGCTCCACACGTGCGGACTCGCCAAAAAGGAACTACTATAAGAAGATTTTGCCTCAGACAGCGAGTCGCCGGTTAGGCGAGTAGGTGAACACGCGGTTGTTCAGCCCACGTGCGAGTTGCAAGCGAGAGATGGGGCAAGCAGGCAGAGGGTACCGTGGGTTGTCGTGAATTTGCCTTTTCAATGAAATGGTGTGGGGATATAAAGATTTATTAATCTAACGGAAAAAAGAACATCGCAACGCACCCCTTTAATTTTCCCACTAAACACAAGGAAGGGATCTGTCTACACATATACTTAATGGAATAACTGACTTGGGGCACCTGTATGTTGTATGCATATGGTTCCTAGAACTGTAACACTACCGCCCCCTCCCTTTTGCTGGACTCGACCCGAGTCGTTAACATCCATGTGGCATGCAGGTGTAGGTTTCCCCAAGTACGTTTTACTTATGGATCCCTGAGTGTGACTTTGAATACATGTCCCAAAAATAAATAACCTAGTGCATTGCGTAAATAAACTAACAGACTCATTCGGACAACTTAACTACATTGCCGGTGCTAAACAAACAACAGGTGGGTTAGGACTATACATTTCTAATACTTGCACTACCCATGGCCCAGGACCTGTGACTTGAGGAAAGAACATAACAAAGGCAACATTTGGGTTGAGTGCACAGCAGGCAATCGACGATCGGGCATCTTCAGGGCCTTCAATGGCCCCTTGTTTGTCGCTGAATTTTTTTTATTTCATTTCGTTCCTGGCTGCTGGAGGCAACTCACCCTAACACGGCAGGCCATTACACCGTTTCACAGGCCATTTAAACTGGCCTTTATGTAACAAGGAGACATCCGGGCTGCTCAGTGCAGTCCCTGTCCATTTGAACTGGCCTTTACACAACAAGGAGATATCCGGGCTGCTAAGTGCAGTCTCCAGTAATGCGGCTGCCTGCAGGAGAGTCCTTGCAAACACTTTCCGAGATGTTCCTGGAGCACATGGTAAGGATAGGATATGGCAATGCAAAAAAAGGCATGGGCAGGTATGGAGTCAAGGCAAAGGCAGAAAAAGGCAGGACAAATGCAGACCAGGTAAGGTGTGACAGGTCGGCACATGAAGCTGGCCGGCCTTGGTGTGGTCTCGTGAGATTTTGGAGGGAGTGTGGTGGCACTGGTCGGTCCGAAGATGGGCTCGGACCTACCCTACGGTCTCCTCCCATCCTATCCCCTATCCCTGTCCTTGTCCATACCCACCCCCATTAGCTTGTAACAAAAAAAAACGAAATTTAGACTTTTTTTTTCTATAAACAATTACGTGTGTCCCTAAAGCCTGCATCTCACTGGGCTGCGACAGCTCCAAAATGTCTGGAAACGTTCGCGGTGGTTCTCAATTTCCTCGCGTGAGTCGCAGGACGTCGCTCTGGTGTCGCTTGAATTTTGAACATGTTCAAAAAATTTGTGCGACAAATTTTCTCTCAAAATAGTCACAGAGTCGTCACGGTTGTCTCGAACCGGTTTCGAACCCTTCTCAATTTCGTTTCCGTGAGTCAGAAGGTGCGACAAATGTGAGACAACTTTGTGAGGGATTGGCGACCTACGAAACTAAATTGTGACTGATTGGAGAAAAAAATGATCATCTGTCCTGGGATCGCTGAGAGTGCGACAAAACTGCGATTCAATAGAGAATATTTTCGGAAGAAATTGCGACATAACTGAGGTCATAATTAATTTATTAAAGTCTTTTGCGACAATATGTTGTTCTGTTATTTCAAAAGAAATTAATCAGAAATTTGCACAATGTATTGTCTACTCAATTTAATGCATACATATAAATCCACATGTTATCCATGCAATGTAATGTAGATAGATTCACAATATTTCAATCCAGATATGACTAAAAAAAAAAAAAAAAAAAAAAAACTCAGTCCAAATAGAATAACCAGCATTGTCTGTCCTCTTTCTCTCCTGTTCTGAGTAATGGCCTTCAATGCAAACTTTTCACTTTCCCATCATTCCTTTCACCTTCCCATCATTCCTAAATCACGTCACACATATTTTTACATAAATTAGGTCACACACAAAATATGGTCACACCCACAAGCCCCTATCAAGGCAGATGAACAATTGGGTCACACACAATGTTTGTGGGTGCAACGTTGACAAGTAACAGAACACTTTGAACAATCAGGCTTGGTCAGCATTCTCCTGTAATCCCACCATCCTGTTCTGCCAGGGCACAGCTCCCACACCATTGTAGTACTCAGTCAAGTACTCTCTTACTCGTTTCCCAACTGACAATTTGATTGCTGGAAGGGAGAGGCCATATATATATATATATATATATATATATATATATATATATATATATATATATATATATATATATATATATATATATATATATATATATATATATATATGGTCCCGATTTGTCAATTGTCACGCACAGTTGTCATGCAACTGTTGCACGACATTTGCGCGATGGTCGCACGACCGTCGTGTCACCGTTGCGCGACAGTTGCATGTGCCAAAAAAAATCTCAGTTTTGTCACCTGAACATCGCGCGGATGTCGTGCGACATGTATGCGAACTCCAGGCGAAGTTCATTCCAAATTTCGCCGGGAGTTCGTGGGACATTCGTGCGATATTCGTGAGACATATGCAAATGTGTTTTAGTATAAATTCAGTGTGATTCCAAGTGAAAATTATCGCTGTTTTAGCGCAATTTGGTGTCTTCAACTAGTCGCGAGCTGTCGCAGCCCAGTGAGATACAGGCTTAACCCCCTTATCGTCTTTGTTCGGCTAACTTGTCCTGACTGTCCATCCCCAATCCCCAATATCCCTTTGGAAAGGATCAAGGAAGAGACAAGTGAATCTGTCTCGAGGCCCAATGCAGCCTCAGAATAACTCCCACATATTTCAGCATTTTCAAGGTGAGTCCAGTGGCCTACAAACAGCGAAGGGATGGATGGTGCGAAGGGGTACACATTTCCTATCTTTCCTAGCATTTATTAAACTTTAATCTATCCCCGGGGCTTTTCAACACACCTGTCTCTTTAAACTATCGGTTCTAGCAACCACGATTCCCGTCGCCTGTGTTTGTGTTCGTTATTAATTTGGGCCTGGCCCCCAAATTTTCTCTCGTGCTTTTGCACAATTTCGTGGCTGGGCAGCGTGGCTCCATTGGCAGGGATACCCATCTGCCAAACTCGAACTACAGCACCCCCGGGTCACTGAGGCTGTCTCCGAGCCTACCGACTCCTTATGAACATGGGGAATGCCCTCCCTGGCATTTTCCCCGTCGATGCCCGTGTGGTATTTTGGTTCTCCGGGTCCCGTTTCTGTGGGCTACCCATGCCCATTACTCTAACTCGGTCCCTTGGACCCATGGCCTACTTCGGTGCCTGGGGTGCCCTCTACTCAGTACGCATATTTCAACAGCCACGCTCCCAGCCGGTCAATAGACTCCTGCACCCTTCAAAAGGTTTCGTGCCTTTGTTCGACACCAACAACAAACCGACATCCATTTTGGTTAACTTAACTAACCCATGAACTAACATTACACTAACCCTGGGTTCCCTTGTGTGGGATTCAGTCCCCCCCCCCAATCATTCGTTCGCACCATGCATTCCACATTGACTCCATTCACACTCAGGCCCACTGACCCACATTCACTCATTATCTTCCTTTCTCTTTTTTTTTCTTCTTTTTTTCACACCAATACTGACGCTAACTACGTTCCCCGAACTAAGCTCGTGATCCTCGTCATCCCTTACTTAAATGCACGTTCCATTTAATTATATCGCTAAGCTACATCCCCATGACACGTTCCATGTCTGTCCATGTCTCCAATCCATTTCGAAATCTAAACTAAATTCCCCCTATCTGTTGTTACCGGGCCCCATGGAGGCCTACTCATACTGTCCCCATGAGGCCGGTCTATCTAACGCTAAACCCCTCCCCTAACTAGTGCTCTTTTGCCCATGACGAGGATGCTCACTACATCCTGGCCTGGGATCGTCTACTCGTGGCAACGCTCAATGAGCCTTATTCCTCCGCGGGAGCGGTTGTCCTTGCTCCGGCTCCTTTGGTCTGGTCCATCCATGAGTGCATAAGGTCGTCCTTATAGGGTCTTAGGTGGTCCGCATGAACAATACGGGGAAGGGCCCGTGGCCCCATTTTAATTTTGATGACCACGTCACTAATTTGTGCCAGGACGACCCCCGGGCGCTGCCAGGGTGAGGTGAGTTTCGGGCATTTGCCCTTCCTCCTCCGGGGGTTGAAAAACCAAATCTACATCCCCGGGGAGTACTCACTCGCCTGGCTCCGGTGGTCGTACCTGTGCTTCATTTTCGCACCCGCCTCTTGGAGTTGGCAGCGGGCGAAGGCATGGACTCGTTCCATGCCTTCCTCCAACTGACGACGTGCGTAGCCCTTCCCTGGGGTCCATCGGGACGCCCAGGCGTCGGCCCGCACAGCAAATCGATGGAGGCTTACAGCTCCCGTCCATACATGAGCAGCGCCGGGCTGCAAGCGGTAGCTCCATGCTGACTCGTTTGGTCGGCCATTAACAAATACGGGAGATGTTCGTCCCAGTCATCCTGATGGGAGGTGGTGAAGAGTGCCAATTGTTGAATTAGGGTTCTATTGAACCTTTCCCACATCAGATTGTGGCCTTAAGGGCATTGTCAGGGTTTTCTGAATTGACAGGAGACTGCACACTTCTTTTAGCAATTCGCTTTCAAAATTTCACCCCTGATCGGTGTGTAGCTCCTCCGGAATCCCATGCCGACATACAAAACCTTCTACGAAGGCCTGTGCCACAACCCCGGCTTCTTGGTTGGGAAGGGCATAGGCCTCCGGCCATTTAGTGAAGTAGTCCATAATTACGAGGATGTATCGATTACCTTGGCGAGTGGGGGGCAATGGTCCCAAAATGTCCATGACCACTCGCTCAAGGAGGACCCCAACCTGATGTAGTTGAAGCGGGGCCCTCATCCTCCGTGCCGGTCCCTTTTTGGCAGTACAGGCGTCGCATGATCAACACCAGTTCTGGATATCGCGCCCCATATTGACCCAATAAAACCGCCGATGGACCCGAGATGTTGTTTTAGTCTAGCCCAAATGGCCGCCAGGGCGGGTACCTTGCACCTGGTCCAAAATTTTGATCTTAAATTGGTCAGGGACTATCACAAGTCATGAAGCTCTTTCTGAGGGGACCTCCACCCATTTACGGTACAAGATGTTATCTCTCATTGCCAAAGTTTTCCATTGAGCCCAGTACGCCTTTGTTCGCGCTCCGTACAGTTTTCTCCCAGACAGGGGTGCCGAGAGAGTGCATCGGCATTCCCATGAGCCTTACCCGCTCTATGGGCCACATTAAAATCGTACTGCTGCAACTTTTCCAACCACCTTGCAATTTGGCCCTCTGGTTCCTTGAACCATAAGAGCCATTGCAAGGAGGAATGTTCAGTTCGAACCAAAAATTTCCTCCCGTACAGGTATGGGTGGAAATGGCTCATGGCAGATAGCATGGCCAATAGCTCCTTGCGAGTGACGCAGTAATTTCGTTCGGACAGACTCATGGCCCGACTGTAATACGCGATCACTCTTTCCACGCCCCCCTGTGTCTGAGACAAGACTGCACCCAATCCTTCCTGGCTTGCATCCATGTCCAGGGTAAACATCCCATCATCGGTGGGGTATGCTAAAACGGGTGTGGATGTCAAACACCCTGTTAATTTGAGGAAGGCCTTATGGCATTCCTCTGTCCAATTAAATTGTGACCCCTTCTCTGTAAGCTGGTGAAGGGGTCTGGCTATGTCCGCAAATTTTTCCACAAAGCGCCGATAGTAGGAGCAGAGACCCCAAAAAACCCGTACCTGTTTGATGTTACGAGGAATGGGCCACTCCTCTACCACTGTAATTTTACCTGCGTCGGTTTTCACCCCATCGCGGCCTACCACGTGTCCGAGATAGGCCACTTCTTTTGTGAACAAAGTGCACTTCCCCAGGCTCAACTTCAACCCTGCCTGCCTGAGGTGCTGAAAAACCTGGTCCAAATTGGCTATGGCCTGGGGAAATGTTTTAGCGTGTACCAAGACGTCATCCAGGTACATGAGGCATGATTGCCATGGCATGCCGCCCAGCACACGCTCCATCAATCATTCAAAGGTGGCGGGGGGTGTTACACAAACCGAACGGCATTGCAGTGAACTGATACAGTCCCTTCCCTGGAGAAAATGCTGTTTTCTCCTTCCCTGTCTTATTCATCTCCACCTGCCAATACCCACTTGTGGTACAAAGTTGAGAACCATTTGGAGCCTGAAACGGCGTCGAGGGTATCGTCAATTCTAGGCAGGGGATAGGAGTCTTTGAGTGTCACGTTGTTAAGTTGGCGATAGTCCACGCATCAACACGTGGTCCCACTGGTCCCATCCTTCTTTTTTACCAACACAACGGGTGACGTCCAAGGACTTACCGAGGGCTCAATGACACCTGCATTGAGCATTTTTTTCTTCCTGTTCGTCAGCTTCCTCTCTCTTGCTCCATGGGAGCTGTCGAGCGGGCTGACGGGCAGGCCGGGCCCCATCGGTGTGGATCTGATGTTTCACCAGGCCCTATGTCCAATATCCTCGGGTGACAAGGAGAAGATTTCTATGTGTCGGTCGACCAGTTCGTGTAAGGCCTCCCACTGGGCGTCCTCCAAGTCTACACTACTCCGATTTACCATCTCGCAAATGGGATCGGACCAATTCCTAACAGACTCTGGAGACCCCCTCTGGGGCCGGTCCGACTCGATGTTATCGTCCCTCAGCTCTGCGACTTGTACCACTGGGGTGCAATCTGCCACCTTCATGCCCCGTACAATAGTGCGTGGTTCCGTGCTAAAGGCCCAGTCACACCTTGACGTTTTAGCCAGCTTATGCCGATTTTTGGAAAATTTGTCTAAAACGCTGGTACACGTCGAATACGTTATGGGTAAGTTTTGATAACATTGAGAGCACGCTGAAAAACACTGCCATACATCGTTGTACGCTGGCTTTAAACGTTGTACTTTTCGGTTGTCCTCAAATTTTCTATGCTTGAAATTTTAAGACTTATGTCAGCGTATGACTCACACGTTCCGCATAACGCTGCCCATTAGTTGTAGGCACGTCACGCGATCGTTGACACACGTTACTTGTGAGTTACTCATAAGTCGAAACACGTCGAGGTAATGTTTAGCGTACCCGAAACTTATTTATAACCTATGAGTTACGTGTTGTACTCACGTTACGCGATCGGTGACACACATCGACACACGTTACTTGTAAGGTGCTCATAAGTCGAAACACATCAAGGTAATGGTTAGCGTCAGTGTTCCAGACTCCCTGTTTTTTGGGGTTTTTTTTCTTCCTTCCTTCGGTATGATGGGGATTTTGACACTTCGATTTCTAGTGCGGTTATAATATAATATAATTAATAGGCTGCCGCTCAACGATTTAAATCATAACCGCACTGTACACTGAACACCGTCATACCGAAGAAAAAAAAACCGGGAGTCTGGAACACTGACGCTAACCATTACCTTGACGTGTTTCGACTTATGAGCACCTTACAAGTAACGTGTGTCGACGTGTGTCAACGATCGCATATCGTGCGTACAGCTTATTCCCATCGCATGCGGAGCGTGTGTCATACGGCAAGTACGTCGTAAAATTTTCAACATGTTCAAAATTACAAGACGTACTCCACTTACTACGACGTATGATAGCGTACTTTAGCGTTCTATTCACGCATACCAAACTTACTCATACCGTATTCGACGTGCGCCAGCGTTTTAGACGCATTTTTCAGAGGTTGGCATACGCTGGCAAGATCGCCAAGGTGTGACTGCGATGTTGACACTTCCATTTCTCCGGCGGTTATGATTTGAATAGTTGTGCGGCAGCCTTTCCATAACCTATGCCACGTCATCGTCGGCGATTGGTGCAGCGCGCTATGCATACGTTAGACTATCGTTGGGCATAGGTTGTGAAGGCCAACAACAGGTTCAGCATTTGTTGGTCTAAGTTATCTATAACACAACGAAACGTTCTGTGCCCGTTACTAATACGTTATGCATAAGACCAAGTCGTTATGAATACGTCCGAATCTTGAAAAAAAAAAAACATCAAAAGTTCAACGTAAGCCAGCGTTTTACATACATTTTAATACGTTGCCATTGCTGGCTAAAACGTCAAGGTGTGACTGGGCCTTAACATTTTTTTTTTGTATACCTTGTCGAGGCTCGTATGAGAGCAAACACACAACTCACAGCAAGGGGGCATGAGACAAGAGGGGCGGGAGTGGAAGGGACAAAACAGTGGGGAACAGACACATTAGGTGAACTGTGGAAGGGAGAGGGATGGGGATGGGACGGGGAACATGGCGAAGAGAAGATGGACATTACAGGGACTTTCAGGAAGGAAAGCAGGGGAATTGAAGGAAGTGGGCTTGGGTGGATTAAATTATCAGGGGTAGAAAAGATCGAGGATTTGGATGGGGGAAGATAAGAGGTGGTGGTGAACAGCTGTTTTGAAAGCCTGGAGGGAAGAATGGGAAATAGAGTGAGGAAGTTTATTCCAAAGGCGGGAAAAAAAAGAGGAATGAAAGAGTGAAGATGAGCAGTGATTCGTGATTTTGGCAGTTTTACCAGAAGGGGGTTGTTGGCGGACCTTGAGCGCCCTGTGGAAATGTGGTGGGGACAAATCGCAGAGAGAGCAGGGGGGGCAAGGCTGGAGAGGAGTCGGTAGAAGACAGAAAGACCACCGACCAACCTGCGGTGATTGAGTGAGAGGCCCAAAGACTCAGCTTCATTGCGGGAGATGCCGATGATCTTAAATGCCCTGGTTTCGACAGCGTGAAGCCGAGAAAGGTGGGAGGTGTAATGTACTGAATGGAAGATGCTTAGCAGGCAGACACGAGCGGAGGAACAGTCGAGCCGGGCTGTGTTGCACAAGCGCGAGCGCGGGCGTACTCTGCCCGGCGGCTCTCCTTTATTACGTATGCACACGCACAAGCCGCGTTCGACTACTGCATTCCTACGACGCCTCAGGCGGCGCGCACACCTTATATCCCTTGCAGATACGATGACCACTCCGACCACTCCCACACCACCATGCCCTTCCCCGTAGGCCCGCAGACTCCACCACACTCCTCCCCCCTAAAACCATGATTATTAAATGATCACCATTATAAGAAGCATAAACAACACGAAGGACCTCGGTAGAATAACCATGAAAATAAAATGAAAACAGCGAAGTATAACAGCACACCACATCATATAATGCGTGAAAGCGGGTTAATGGAGCTGCTCCGACCACAAAACTGCTCCGACCAAAACACAGCAGCCCTACCCAGCGGAAACGCCCCCAGGTGGCTCATGCTGACATGGCCCTCGCCGAGGTCGTGGCGACCTTTCGAGCCAACCTCCCCCGGCACCATCAAACGCCTCCGGCCCACTCCCCCCAGGCAGACCCGACGTAGATAAACATTCCGAGGCCGGAAGCCCGCTGCCTGGAAGCCGTGGCGCCAGCCTTGATCGACCTTGGCCGTGGGCGCTGAACAGCGCCGCTGGCTGTACGCACTTAATGCTCCAAAACAACCCACGCACCACAATCAGTTGAGACGCCAACGCCCGTCTAAACGGCCTTGAGCGAACACAGAGAGCTGCGCTCGCAACCAGAGGTGGGGGTAACGCCGACCAGGGCACCAGTCTTGGTTCCGAGTCGATCTCCGAGACCCACACGGCAGCTAGACGGGAGCAATTCCATTTAAACCACACTGCAATCATAGGCTCGTTATAAATCACTACGAACATCACTCGAAGCATTGCAAACTCACTTTTCCGTACAGCGCGGTCTTTTGATAAACCCCCAGCACATGACAAAGCAACTACCTGCGGCCCGGGACAATGGAAGGCCAACCCAACCTTTTTATTCGCCCCCACATCACATTGATCATAATACCAACCCCATTGACTGATCTCCGCCAAATCCATTTTCACACGAGAACTGCTGGCATTTATTTCAACAACGTTAAACTGCATCACTAGAGCAAGGAAAAACACATATGCCATGAACAACAACCCACAACCCACATCACGAGTCCGTTTCTTGGTTGTCGACTCGATGTCGTGACTCGCGACTCCCTTTAACGCCACGGGCTCACCGCCACCTGTTGAAGCTGCCTGAACAACACCGACGCGCATTGCCTCACGAACGCTGCCGAAGCACGGGAACTCATCGCGAGAGCTGATACGGCTCTCGCCGCTCCCGAACCGCACATCACCGCCGCAGGCAGCAACGAACGGTCGCTCCCGCTGCATCGACGTGGCCCCCGCCGCCAGAGCCTCGCCCTCGGTACTCGACGAAGGCCTCGGAGAGAGCACTGGCACATCTGGAGGTACGAACCGGAGATCCAGTCCGAGGTGCGCCAGCCAGTCCCGACTCACAAGGGCGGGCCCCTCCTCTTGTACAACGAACACCGCGAGCCGGGCGCGTCGATCTTGGTAGCGCACCGAGACGTCGGCCCTCGCAAGCGGTGCAATGGCTTCACCGGTGTACGTGTATAACGACAAGGCCGTCTTGACCAGGCGAATACCGCGAAGACCACGAGCCGCCTGCTCACCCATGACCGACACCGCAGCCCCGGTATCCACGCAAAACACAGTCGGTTGGCCATTCACTTCGACCTCCACCATGAAAGGCGTCGTCATCTCCGAACCAACGGAAAACAGACTCAACCGTGGTTGCATCTCCTGCTCCGGCTCGCCGGCATCGACATGCCCCGGTTGCAGGCCGATCTCCAGGTCACTGGGGTTCCCCCGCACCTCGTCATCCAAGACCCCAACGGAGCCCCCCGCCATCCGACACACACGCTTCAAATGTCCCACCTTGTGACAATGCAAACACACTGTGTTCTTATACGGGCACATCTGTCGCAGGTGCGGACCCCCACACCCCAGCACCCCCAGAAAGCCCCTTCGCTCCAGGTGCGACCGTGCTGCGGTGCCCCTTCGCTCCCGGTGCGACCGTGCTGCGGTGCGCGCCCTTGTCCCGCACCGCTAGGCGCGCGTGCAACCTGCGGCACTTGAGCCATCGCGCGGACTCCGGGCTGCGTGACCTGCGGCACTTGTGCGGTCACCGCGTGGACCTCGGGATTAGCCGACATGCCCCAGCTGGAACTACTCATTACGTCCTGGCCAGCGATGGTGCGGACATCCGTGAGTGTCTGCTCAACAGACGAAGCAGTCCCGACCGCCGAGTCGAATGTGACGTCGGTCATCCGCAGGATGGCTGCTACCATCTTCGCGTCTCGCAGACCAGAAATAAAACGATCTCTGAGTCGTGCCGGACGCTCCTCTGCCGTGAACTTGCAAGGCACGGCCGAATGCTTCACCCGTGCTACGAAATCTGCAACGCGCTCCTCGGCACCCTTCGCGAGGTGATCGAACTGGTACCGCGCGAGCTGCAATGACTTCTCTGGCGCCAAGTGGGTCTTCATTTTCGCCACGATGTCCTGAAATGATAGCCAGTCATCACTGGGCTTATCTGGAGCCACAAAATCACTCAGCAGCCGGTAGTGCTCCGTTGATAGCGAGGCGAGCAAGATGGACTTGCGTTTGTCTTCATCATCTACATCATTCGCGCGGAAGTAGCAACCCAATTGTTCAGAAAACAACTCGAAGTCATCTCCCCCGAAAACGGGCACGCGTCCGTGCGCCATGCCCCGACCTTCTGCCATGCTCGTGCTGGCGAGACCCTTGGCTCCGTAGCCTGGAACCGCACGGGGTGCGCTGAGTTACTCGCTGCCGATCCGAACGCCACCACCCTGCACACGCCGATCCGAAGATCCTCGTCAGCCAACTGTAGTGTCGTGATAGGGGCGCTGAGCGGGCAGACACGATCGGAGGAACAGTCGAGCCCGGCTGTGTTGCACAAGCGGGAGCGCGGGCGTACTTTGCCCGCAGCTCTCCTTTATTACGTACTCAATACACGCACAAGCCGTGGCGACTACGGCACCCACTACAACGCCTCAGGCGGCGCGCACTCCTTATATCCCTGGCAGACACGATTCTCATGCCGACCACTCCCCCCACAATCATGCCCTGCCCCGCAGGCCCGCAGGCTATACCACAGTTTCTGCACTCCACCACCTTGTGCGCAGATGTTCACCTCCTTCCAGAACCCTCTCAGTGTTGTCGGCCGGAGGAGGAGGAGGAGGAGGAAGAAGCCAACGCAGAGAAGAGCATGAGGAAGTAGAGGATCTCCGTCCGCCCGCACCCTTATTCCCCCGGTCTCCGGGGGGGGGGGAGGACGCTCCCCTCCCGCTTCCCCTGACTGGATGGTTTTGGCACGCAGAAGTGCTCGTCGTCTCTCTCACTGGCCAAAACGGTCGGCAAGCTCCTTGATTGGCCCGGGGCATGGTGACGTCATGCAGAGCCCTTTCCTCCTGTCGCGGGATCTGATTGGCCGGGCCCGAACACTCTATCTGGCTAAGGCGGAGCCAGCCTGAGGTGCTGAGCTTCCTGGTTGGACAAGGGAGTCCGCCCCTGCCCTTCTGGGCGGAGTCTCGATCTGAGGTGAAGGAAATCTCCACCCCTGTACGTGATCGAACACAAGCAGACAATGGCGTTGAGGAGAGCGAGGGGAAGATGACGCTGGCATTGATGGTGGTATAAAAATAAATGAAAAGAAAACCTGAGTATTAAAATAACTCCACAGCACAGGAAGATTTAATTACCCATTAGACTAGGGTCGGGACCCGAACTGGCAAAATGTACTTACCGATATAACTGATCTATAGGACCTGTATGTTGTGTGCTCATGGCTTCCAGATTCGCAACAATATTAAGTCTTGGGTGTCAATAATTTTGTCAATGTCATTTCTTTTCATTTTCTGATTTAAAAGGATATATTAAGTTCTGAATCAAAAACAAAGGTGTTGTAATATTACAAGTGAAATAAAGAATTGTGGAGACAAAATACTTTGGTCAATTTCAACTTATTTTTGGAGAAAATTGTGAGTTATTTGATAAAAGTGCAGCGGAACCAATATTTTTGGCCACGACTGCACTTGCACCAAGTTTGATTTAAATCACTGATCCCATATTTAAGGTACTGGTTCGGGCCCATAAGTGCGTAAACGACGACTGAATTGGGCTGTTTTTTCACTCCCCCCCTCTCTCGCCCCCTCCTCTCTCCCCCTCTCTCGTGCCAGTACCCTCTCTCGTGGGTGAGGCGTGACAGTATGTGCAGCTTCGTTCCTTCGCTCTCTTAAACGACAACTGGATTGGGGCATTTTTTCAATTAGATCAGACCAACCGTATCATAAATGGCCATAACTTGGGAAACACCTGGGAAACATACTCAGGTCCCCAGCGTCAATTGTGACGTCATATCAAACGAAGAAGAATTGTGACGCCCCTCACTCTCGCCCCCCTCGCTCCCCCCTAGTCTCGCCCCTCCTCTCTCGCCCCCACTCTCACCCCTTCCTCTCTCTCCACCTCTCTTGAATTGTGACGCCCCCTCTCTCTCACCCCCCTCTCTCCCTCCCCTCTCTCGCCCCCCTCTCCCCCCTCCTCTCGCCCCTCTCTTGAATTGTAGCCCCCCTCTCTCCCCCTCCTCTCTCGCCCCCACTCTCACCCCCCTCTCACGCACCCTCCTCTCTCCCCCTCTCTTGAATTGTGACGCCCCTCTCTCTCAACCCCCCTCTCTTGCCCCCCTCTCTCTCTGTAAATGTATTCACAAAAAAACAAATAAATAAACTAGAACGGGCACTCATAGAGCGCATACCTTCGTCGCCACTACTTTTTTTGTTCTTGGTATGAGTGTGGGGAACTGGTTTCATATGAATGGTCTTATGACTCAAACCACATATCTATAATGTCATGACCCCCCCCCCCGACATTTTACCCCAACCGGTGACATGTGTTATGACGTCATTGTGTCACAAGATTGGGCATTAAATTCTGAACATTTTGGTGCTGGGTTCATGTAAAGCGGACAAGAATTGACCGCGTTATGAGAAAAACCGCATATTTTTCAAGGTCGTGACCCCCCTGACCTTTGACCCCTAACCGGTAACAAGAGTATGGGCGTCATTGTGTCATATTGCATATCACAAGATGAGGCATTGAATTCTGAACATTTTGGCGTTAGTTGCATGCAAATTGAATAAAAATTGACCGTGTTATCGTAAAAAGACGATTTTGACCTTTGCGTGACCTTGACCTTGACCTTTGACCCGAACGATCCCAAAATCTAATCGAATGCTTCCTGGCTAAGAACCAATCATCCCACCAAATTTCATGCAATTCGGTTTAATACTTTTTGAGTTATACGAATCACAGGATTACAAATAAATAAATAAATAAATACACGCCGACCAAAACATAACCTTTCGCAGAATGCGAAGGTAATAAGCATTAATTGTGACGTCATTCGTGATGTCATAGCACCGTGTCCTGTCATTGGTCGACAGATAAATGGCCGTAACTTGGGAACCGCTCGTCCGATTGATATCAAACCTCGAAAAGGCACATCCGCGGGTCCCCAGCAATATTCCTGGAAAGTTTCAATCAGATCGGACCGGCGGCGTCGAGAAACGGCGGTCGCATACACACACACACACACACGCACACACACACACACACACACCTGGAATTATAGATAGATTAAGTAATTCTTGCTGCTAGAACATGCGTTCAAATTTAAAACGTATATTCCCCATGACTACAAAATCATAACGACGACGTTTCACCTCAACTGATGAAGCGGTTCAAGAGAGAAAAAAAAATTTTTGAAACATTTTCATTCAAACCAATATGGCTGTCAGGCCATGTGTCCTATTAATTGTTCCTGAACACCCTGGTATCCCCAAGGCTTGTGTGAAGTTCCCCCCTGATTTGTCCATGTGGGTAAAGTTCCCCCTTGATCTGTCCAGCTATTCTGGAGAAGATGAATTTTAATGGTTTCAGTGTAAATCCAACATGGATGCCCAGCCATGTGATCTCTGGCATCACATGTGGAGAACTTTTTGTTCCTCATTTTGTCTCAATCTGTTCAGCTGTTTGAGAAGATTTTTGAAGGTTTTTATGTTTAAAAAAGAATTTTGCTGCCAAATCGCACAACCAATGATGTCATCAATTTTTTCCCTCGATACAATTTAGCCCAAGATCGGGTCAGGTCAGGTATGGGAGCATGCACCGAAGCAGTGCGTCACTGCATCCACTTTCTGCTGGTATTTCAGGGGCTTCCATATGGCCATCCCCCAGGCAGATGCCTGGCCCATCCCCATCTCTTTGAGATGCTGATCAATCTGATGCAACCACGAGGCACGTGGTCGGCCCATTGGCCTCCTCCACTCATAAGAATCCCTCGGTGAAAGAATGTGGTGAGCAGAATCAGCATCAGAAAAATGAGCCACATGTCCAAACAGCCGTAGCTGACGCTCACGGACTATGCCGGTAACAAATCTCATTTGAGTCTCTCAACAACCGCTCATTGCACACAAAGTCTGACCAGCGATAGCCAAGGATTCTCCGAGGAGATCTGATACCTAAGGAATTAAGTCTCCTTCACAGATCCCTGGTCAGAGTCTAAGTCTCACATCTGAAGAGTAGCCTGGTGTTGGCTTAGTGGTTAGGGTGGCGGCTTGGGATCTTAGGGTCCTGAGTTCAAGCCTCGCTGGGCCGCTGAATTAATACACCAGGAAGTTGACAGCCTATCATCCTTCCAAGGTCGGCAAATTGAGTACCAGTGCACTGGTAAGGGGGACACTGCATCAGCGGCTTCGCCACGTCCCAACCAATGATGCAACCAGCAGCCACTGCACTCGAGAGAGAGATCTGTGGAGCAAGACTGGAAGCACCAAGGACCTGAAGACTCTAACTTCCATCCTTCTGCACTGGTACCGACAGCACCACACCCCATGATCCAGTGAATCCAGGACTCCCCAGGCCCGTCCCAGACTTCTATTGACCTCTGGCTCATAGCCGGCAGAGACATGGATATCACTGCAAAGGTAAGTGGATCTCTCTGTGACCTCAACATCCTCACCACAACAGGTACAGTCAAGATTGCAGCATCCAAGATGTCATTGAAAGCCTGGATCTTAGTTTTGACCCAGGAAACCCGTAATCTCAGCGGCTCTGACTCCTCATTCAGTACCTCGAGGGCCCCCAAAAGGATCTCCAGAGTCTCCGCAAAGATGACTGCATCATCGGCGAAATCAAGGTCAGAGTTGTTGACATTCCCAAACGATGCACCGCAGCTTGATCTCTCCGACATCCTCCACAGAATCCAGTCCATACACGTGCTGAAAAATGTGGGGTGCAGTACACACCCCTGACGAATTCCAGTAACAACTGGAAATAAGTCAGATGGTACCACCACATCTCACAGCACTCTCAGTGCCAGAGTAGAGTTCAGACATCAGATTGATCAGTTTTGGTGGCACCACATGAAGACCAAGAATCCTCCAGAGGGCATCCTGATTCGAAGAATCAATCGCTTTGCAGAGATCAACATAGGCTGCAAGCAGCCCTCCCAAAACTCATCTGCATTAAGTGAAGACCCGAAGGGCAAGAATACGGTCAATCATTGACCTCTTTGTTGCAAAGTATGAATGCTCTGGACGCTGGTGCTCAAGCAGATGGTGGCGTACCCGATCAAGAATTATCTGAGCAAAGACCTTGCCCGGCACAGAGAAGCATCACCCATCGGCAGTTGTTGCAGTCCTGGCGATCACCCTTCCCTTTCTCAAGAGGGACAACAAAGCCCCTCTTCCAGTCAGTTGGGATGATGCCTGTGTTCCAAGCAAAAAAATGGATATAGATATATCACTTATTCCCTATGAGAGTACTGCACATTTGCCAAGTTTAATGGGTATTTTTCTTTCCATCGAGCGCTTTCGGAGATACAGAGGTCCAAAGTCCCCCCCCTCCGCCCCCCCAACATGGCTGCCACACCACGTGACCTATGACATCATCTATCTATAATTCCAGCAATCTCTGTGTGTCTATGTCTGTCTGTTTGCGACCGCCGTTTCTCAACGACCGCCCTTCCGATCTCATTGAAACTTGCCAGGAATATTGCCGGGGACCCGCGAATGTGCCTTTTTGAGGTTTGATATCGATCGGACGAGCGGTTCCCAAGTTATGGCCATTTTACTGCTTTTTCAGTGTTGAAAAGGTGTATATATGGCAGCTGAAGGTGTCGTTCTACCATCTCACCTTATCATGCCAATTTTTTCTCAGAATAATGATAACAGCATATTAATAATAATAATAGCACAATAATTGGCAATACACGATAATAGTGAAATGAGAGCGAGAGATGAACCTTCAGAGTTTAGGCTTTATTCCATTTGATTGGAGCCGCTTCTGTGGGCACACCAGGAAATACAGGTTCAGCTAGGAGTACATAAGCAGTAACGTATACATGTGCAGTTAATCATTGCAGACTAAATCCGCGTAAGCACGGAGTTCGATATAATCTCCATTCTCACCAGTCAATGAGCACCTTCAGTTAACGAGCATCAAGTGGACAGCCGATGTCAATAGCAATGCCCCGGGGACAATCACTCGTGCCGCAGAGACATCCCCTTATACGCGAGACGCACAACATGTGATCCCGCGTCATGTCCCTCAATTCACGTTAATTCACCACATTCTCCCCACCTTTAAAATGTAACTAGGGGCCCATCTTACACACCATGATTGCTTTAGCACTATAGGAGTATACATTTCAAGCAACGCGGACTAATAGATCTACAGAAGCATACATGCCAAGCAGTGATTATTTTGAGTTGTAGGAGCATGGAAATGAGCATCGATATATGATATAATGGGCATATAGGAGCATGAGCAGCGAGAATGCCGATAATCCCCTTTACAGATTGAGTCGTCGAGGGGGCCTTATTCGTCGACCTCTCCGGGAGTAAACGGCAGTTTCACTTGAGGGAGACTCCCGATCCTCTTGGTGAGCCTCGACTTGTGCCGGGGATGACTCCTCGATCGCTCTCGGGTGGAACGCGGCAGCCCCGTCGCCTGGCGGAGTTCCTGGGGGGGGAAATGTCAGAAGGAGGAGTGCCAGAAGGTGGTGTACCGGCGGGAGGAGTACCTGAGGGAGCCAGATGGCGGACCGACACAGTGGTCTCCCTGCCATCCGGGAGCCTGACATGAGCATACTCTGGATTAGTGTCAATGAGTTCGACCCGCTCCACCAGCGGTTCATACTTGCTTTGTCGTACCGGGCGTTTCATGAACACTGTACCGGGGTGGGTCAGCCAGTTGGGCACCGTTTGACCGTCAACATAACGTCGTTGGTGAGTAAACATACGTTCGTGAGGAGTGGCATTTGTGGACGTGCAGAGCAAAGAGCGTATGGAATTCAGAGCGTCAGGAAGAGTAACCTCCCATCGCTCGGGGCCCAGTCCTCTCGATTTCAGCGCCAGAGTTACGGCTTTCCAAATTACTCCATTATACCGTTCCACCTGCCCGTTTCCCTGTGGGTTGTAACCCGTCGTTCGACTAGTTGCTATGCCGTGCTCTAATAGGAATTGTTTTAGCCCGGCCGACATGAAACACGGCCCTCTGTCTGAATGTATGTACGAAGGTCTCCCAAACATAGCGAAGAGGTCAGAGAGACATTTTACGACAGTGCCCGAGGTCATATCCGAGCACGGAAACGCGAAAGGGAACCTTGAATATTCATCAACAACGGTGAATATATATCTGTTGTCTGTTTCGGTCGGTAGGGGCCCTTTGAAGTCGATGTTTAGTCTCTCGAAGGGGGAAGTAGCCTTGATCAGTCTGCCAGAAGCCGCGCCATAGAATCTGGGTTTTAGTTCAGCACAAACAGGGCATGAAGCATTCATTTGTTTAATATCTTCAACAGAATAGGGAAGATTTTGTCTGCGTACGAAATGTGCCATCCTGGTTACCCCTGGGTGGCACAGAGACACATGGAGGTCTTGCAAAGCCTGACTGATTGTTGCCGAACTGTAGACCCGGGAGAAGGTATCTGCAGCAGGGTTTTCTTTCCCGGGCCGGTAAACAATGTCGTACCTGTAGCAAGCTAGGTCTATCCGCCATCTCATAATTTTTTCATTCTTAATTTTCCCGTTATTTTTCCCATCAAACATGAAAGCCACGGATCGTTGGTCCGTAATGAGCGTGAAGTGGTTTCCCAGTAAATAATGTCTCCAATTCCGCAGCGCTTCAACGATGGCGTACGCTTCCTTCTCTATTGCCGAGTGTCTCTGCTCGCTTCTAGAGAGAGTTCTCGAGAAGAACGCGACCGGCCGCCCAGACTGATTAAGTGTAGCAGCTATGGCGTGATTTGAAGCGTCGGTCTCCACCACGAAGGGCACCGAGCTGTCGATCGATAAAACCACGGACTTACTGATATCATCCTTGAGATTGTGGAAAGCTCTTACGACAGCGGCATCTGGTGGAAAGTTTTTGCAATGCACTAGGGGATGTATTTTCTCGGAGTATTGCGAAATCCATCTTGCATAGTAAGCGAACATCCCGATCGCCCGGCGCATTGTTTGCAAGTCCTGAGGTGGTGGAAGCTCACGGAGCGGGCGCAATCGCTCAGGATCAGGCTTAATTGTGCCGTCGGCTATTGTGTAGCCGAGAAGGTCAATTGACCTTGCCGAGAATACGCATTTCTCGTAGTTGAGAGTCAGATTATATTTTCCAGCAATGCTCAAGAATCTGTCCAGATTCCTATCATGTTCCCTCTGATCCCTACCGCACACTGTGACATTATCCACGTAAACAAAAGTGTCTTCGAGGTTTTCATCTGAGATGATGTCGTCCATAACCCGTTGGAAGCAAGCTACTCCATTCGTGACACCGAATGGTATCCTTCTGAACTGGTAGAGGCGCCGCCCTGCCTGGAATGCAGTGTACGGTTTGTCTTCCTCTCGGATGGGAATTTGATGATAGGCGCTTCGCAAGTCGATGGTACTGAATACCTTATAATTGGCCACGCGTTCGACCATCTCATCTATGCGCGGCAGGGGGTAGGCGTCGAGTTGGGTGAAGCGATTGACCGTTTGGGAATAATCGACAACCATCCGTTTCTTATGGTTCTGACTGCTGGTTACTAACACCTGTGCGCGCCATGGCGAATCGCTCGGTTCTATAATTCCCTCCTCCAGTAATCGCTTGGTTTCCGAAGTGATGAAATTCATGTCAGCAGTGGTATATCGCCGCGATTTGATCGCTATCGGTTTGCAGACCGGCGACAAGTTAGCGAACAGCTGGGGGACGTCACCTCCGCGGTGGTCAACGCATTTAAAATTAGACGAGGCTTGCTTCCTCCAAAGGGTATTTCGACGCTCGTGTGCTGCTTGAGGACATTATGACCCAGAATTACGTCTGCGCACAAATCACGAAGCACCAGCACCTTTACATCCCGATGCGTGTACCCTTTTACGTCCAATTCAACATTGCAGTACCCTCGTACGCGGGATTGTAGTGAGGTGGCGGCCATGCATACCGTATTGTCAGTCGGGTGGATTACCCATTTCCTGCCCTTCACTAGCGAGCTGTTGACGAAACTTTCAGAGCTACCGGTATCAATCAGTGCCTCAGCCATATGCCCGTTAATTCGTACGTTGATGATAGCCTTGGATAGATTCCCCGGGAGGCTGCAGTCAATTTATTTTGCGAGTAGAGAGCCGCAGAAGTGGGTTTATTTCTCCTTAGAGTAGATTTACATACCCTGGCATAATGCCCTTTCTTGTCGCAATTCATGCATGTGGCATCTCTGGCGGGACATTTTTGACGAGGATGCCTTTTGTACCCACAAAAGAAGCATTTACCAACCGGAGCAGTTGCTGAGGAGTTTGACGAGGTCTGGGTATCCGGCTCCTCGGGTGTTTCTCCATCCCTCATGTCTGGCTGTGTCTGTGCCAGTGGGGTTCCTTGGGTTCCCATCGTAGCAGCGTTCATGAGCAGCATCGGTGTCCCAAATGACTCAGATTCCTGCTGAGCCGTATCCATCGCTCGAGCCTGATCGACTACCTTGTCAAGAGTGGGTTGCGCTTTCTCTAGTAAGCGTTGCCGTATGTGGGCTGATCTGAGTCCTTGGATGAATGCCTCCCGGGTCGCTTCCTTTCGGTGTTCCTCGGCGCTTACCGCCCGGAAGCTGCAGTCTTTTCCCAGCTGATTCAGAGCTTGCAGGAACTGATCGATTGTCTCCCCGGCTGCTTGCTTGCGTGTGTTGAGAAGATGTCGTATGTATACCTCGTTCTTGGGCTTCACGTAGAGCGCCTGCAGCACGTCGATCGCTGCTTCGTAAGTGTCGCACCCCGAGAAGAGCCTGTACACGCCGGGCGAGACATGATTCACGAGAGCGGCAAATTTGTCGGCTCCCTCCGCGATGATGGTCAGATAGTGTGAGAAGGAACAGAACCAATGTGACCATTTCATTTCTGCGTCAGTCGCGTTCGGGTCTGCGTCGAACCTCTCTGGTTTGTAGATCTTGTCCATCTTTGGTTGAGAGAGCCGAGAAAATCAAATGGAATAAATTGAAATGAGAGCGAGAGATGAACCTTCAGAGTTTAGGCTTTATTCCATTTGATTGGAGCCGCTTCTGTGGGCACACCAGGAAATACAGGTTCAGCTAGGAGTACATAAGCAGTAACGTATACATGTGCAGTTAACCATTGCAGACTAAATCCGCGTAAGCACGGAGTTCGATATAATCTCCATTCTCACCAGTCAATGAGCACCTTCAGTTAACGAGCATCAAGTGGACAGCCGATGTCAATAGCAATGCCCCGGGGACAATCACTCGTGCCGCAGAGACATCCCCTTATACGCGAGACGCACAACATGTGATCCCGCGTCATGTCCCTCAATTCACCACAAATAGCACAATAATTGAATAAAAAGAATAACGTGATACAATGACCAATGTCTGTCAACCAATAACGACCTATATATTGTCTGTCAACCAGACAGGACACAGTGCTATGACATCATGAATGACGTCACAATTAATGTCTATTTATTTATTTATTTTTGCACGATTGACGGTCCGATATGATTGAACCTTGCCAGGAATATTGCTGGGGACCCGCGGATGTGCCTTTGAGGTTTGATATTAATCGGACGAGCGGTTCCCAAGTTACGGCCATTTATCTGTCGATCTGTAATGTCGTGGTAGAGGTGCGCCAAGGCAGACACGAGCCAGGGGATAGCACAACCCTGCTTTATTGCCACAAGCGAGAGCGTGAGCGTACGATGCCCGTAACCCCACTTTATTACGTACTCGATGCACTCAACAGCCACACGACCTACAGGCTCCACAGACCACAATGGCTACAACAACGCCTCAGGCGGCGTGACCTCCTATATCCCGTGCAGGCACGTGACCACTCCAAAACCACTCCTCCACGCCTCCACCACGCTCCCCGCATCACGTCCTGCCCCCGCAGGCCCAGTACACCACACTCCTCCCTCCTAAAACTATGATTATAAAATGACCATCATAATAATAATATAAGCATAATCGGCACAGAATACCATGATAAAAAAGCAGAGAGGCACAAAAACGATAATAACCAAAAAAAACACAGGCACATCGCACCATATAACGTGTCGATGCGAGCGAGTTGAACTGCAATGGACAGGTTCTGAAGACTGAGTTGCACGACGAACCCACAAAAACCCTGACCGCGTTACAGATATCAAGAAGCAAGGCGGGAAGCACAGCATCGCTACGCAGCAGAAGCGCCCCCAGGCGGCTCATGCTTACACGCCCTCCGGTGAGGTCGCGACGACCTCCCGAGCAAACCTCCCCCGGCACCATCAAACGCCCCCGGCCGACAAGGCTCCACATCTCCCCCAGACAGACCCGAATCAGATAAACATCCCGAGCCTGGAAGCCCCGTGGCGCCAGCGCAGCCAACCTTGGCGAGAACAGAGGTTTGTGCCGCCCGGCGCCAAGCCCGTCCGACCTTGGGCGGGGACGCTGAACAGCGCCGTCGGCTGGGCGCACCATCAGTCCCATAACAAACCCACGCATCACATTCAGCCGAGATGCCAACGCACGTCCGAACGGCTTTGGCGAGAACAGAGAGTTGCGCCCCAGGGCGCCAGGCACTTCTGACCTTGCCGAAACCAGGGGTGGGGGTAACGCTGAACAGCGAACCAACCCCGGCTCTGAGTCGATCTCTGAGACCCACACGCGAGTCGAACCGGCAATTAGTCGGCTGCAGTCGCAGCAATCCCATAAAAAACCACACATCACATCCAGTCATGCCATAAAGCAACAAGAACATCGTCTGCGCAGATGCAAACTCCCCTTTTCGTACAGCGCGTTCTCCCAATATAATCCCCACACATGACAGGGTAGCGACCCGTGGACTGCCCTCGCAGCTGGAGACCAGAAAGACCTCTTTATTTGCCACGATCGCCCCCAAGGCCTTCATATCACATCGGTCATATCGAACATCCCATCGATTGATCCCAGCCAAACATATGCTCACACACGAACTGTCGGCATTTATTTTAACAACGCTAAACTGCATCACTCGAGCAATGAAAATCAAATATGCAACGAACAGCAACCCATGAATCACATCACGTGTCCGTCTCTCGGTCATCGTCGCGACGTTGCGATGACCGGCTTGTCATCGATGGTCGCGATCCGCGAACTTCTTGAGCGCGACTGGCTCGCTCCAATTCCCCGCTGAAATCGCCTGAACGACACGGGCACACACTGTATCATGAGCGCCGCCGAAGCGCGAGAGCTCATCGCGGCTGGCATGGCTCCAGTTGCTCCAGAACCGTACATCATCGTCGCAGGAAGCAATGAACGGCCGCTCCCGTTGCATCGTTGCGGCTCCTGCCGCCAGAACCTCGCCCTCGGGTCTCGAAGGAGGCCCGGGCCCAAACGGAGGTACGTGCCCCGAAGGAGGCACAGGTGCACCTGGAGGTACGAACTCCGAAACAAGAACTGCGAGCCCCTCCCCTCGCACCACGAACCGAGGGAGCACAACCCGCTGACCCTGATGGGCAACCAAGACGTGTGCCCTGCCACCCGCCGGCAGCGCTTCACCGGCATACGTGTGCAATGCGAGGGTAGCACGAGCGGACTCAACTCGACACCCGATCAGTGCCCCGAACATCTCGACCTCCACTGGCATTGGTCCTGTCACCTCCGGACCAATTGAAACCAGGTCCAACATTGGCAGCATTAGTGCCACGATCATCTCGACCTCCAATGTCATTGATCTTGTCACCTCCGGACCAATTGAAGACAGGGTCAACATCGGCAGCATCTCCCGCTCCGGGTCGCTGGGATCTCTATACCCAGGCTGCAAGACTCGACCCGGGGCGTTAAAGTGCACGTCATGCACAAAACACCGTACCGGCAGTAGGTCTCGACCCGGGACGTAAGGGTCGCTTCGCACACCGCCATCCATGGCCGTTATGATGGGCACCGACTCTCGGCCCACACACCGTAGACGTCCCAGAGTGCTCAGACCGCCGTCTGACTGACTGCATTGCAACGCTCGGCCACGACCAGCGCCGAAGACCGTGCGCGCGGCCGTGCGCGCCTGGAACATCGCGCTGACCTCCGGATCATCTGCTGCGCACCGACCATCGAGACCCCGGACATTCCTCAGAGCTTGTGGGATGACCGACGCCGCGTCTGAGCTGAACTTCATGCCCTCGTCCTTTAGCCGTGGCCTCGCAGAAACCATTCCCGAGGTTTGCAAAGCAGGAATAAAACGAACTCCGACGAAGACGGGCTCGAGTCCGTGCGCCGTGCCCCGACCTTCCGCCATCCTCGAGCCGCCCTTGACGGCGAGACGCCTGGCCCCGAAGCCTGTGCGTGCGGTGCGCGAAACTCGCGATGCGCTTCTCCGGGACCCTCGCCCGGTGTAGACCTCGAACCGCGCGAGATGCGCTGAATTACTCGCTGCCACGATCCAATCACCCTGGCCAAAACTGCACGTCAATCCGACGTAACCCAGGCACTCTGCACACGCCGATCCAAACAGACTCGTCGCCAAATGTAATGTCGTGGTAGAGGTGCTCCAAGGCAGACACGAGCCAGGGGATAGCACAACCCTGCTTTATTGCCACGAGCGAGAGCGTGAGCGTACGATGCCCGTAACTCCACTTTATTACGTACTCGATGCACTCTACAGCCACACGACCTACAGGCTCCACAGACCACAACAGCTACAACAACGCCTCAGGCGGCGCGACCTCCTATATCCCGTGCAGGCACGTGACCACTCCAAAACCACTCCTCCACGCCTCCACCACGCTCCCCGCATCACGCCCTGCCCCCGCAGGCCCAGTACACCACAGATCAATATCTGCGAGAGAGGAGAACGGGAGAGGGGAGGATGAGAGTGGGGGCGAGAGAGAGGGGCGAGAAGGAGGAGGGAGAGAGGGGGAGAGAAAGAGGGTGGAGAAAGAGGGGGGGAGAGAGGGGGGAGAGAGAGAGGGGGGGCAAGAGAGGGGGCGAGAGAGGGGAGTGAGAGAGAGGGGCGTCACAATTCAAGAGAGGGGGAGAGAGGAGGAGGCGAGACTAGGGGGAAGCGAGAGAGAGGAGGGTGAGACTAGGGGGGAGCGAGAGAGAGGGGGTGTCACAATTATTCTTCATTTGATATGACGTCACAATTGACGCTGGAGACCTGAATATGTTTCCCAGGTATTTCCCAAGTTATGGCCATTTATGATACGGTTGGTTCGATCTGATTGAAATAATGCCCCAATCCAGTCATCGTTTACGCACCTATGGGCCCGCCCCTACGGGCCCGTACTAGTCTATCTATAATTCCAGCAATCTCTGTGTGTCTGTCTGTTTGTCTACGATCACCGTTTCTCGACGACTGCTGGTCCGATCTCATTGAAACTTGCCAGTAATATTGCCGGGCACCCGCGGATGTGCCTTTTCAAAGTTTGATATCGATCGGACGAGCGGTTCCCAAGTTACGGCCATTTTATTGTTTTTTCAGTGTTGAAAAGGTGTATATATGGCAGCTGAATGTGTCGTTCCACCTTCTCACCTTATCATGCCATTTTTCCCAAATTATTAATGACCAGACGACCACCGATCCCATTGGATTGAAACTTGCCAGGAGTATTGCCGGGGCCCCGCGGATGTGCCTTTTCAAGGTTTGATATCAATCGGACACGCGGTTCCCAAGTTACGGCCATTTATCTGTCAACCAATGACAGGACACGGTGCTATGACATCACAAATGATGTCACAATTAATGTTTGTTTAATTATTTATTTATTTAAAAAAATTGGGACACTATTGACGTCAATTATTTTTCTTCTTCGTTTGGTATGACGTCACAATCGACACTCGGGACCTGAGTATGTGCCTTATTATTTGTTATTATTGTTGTGCTTGGTAGACATTTGTGAATACACTTACAGAGAGAGGGGCGAGAGAGGAGGGGGGAGAGAGGAGAAGGGAGAGGAGGGGGGAGAGAGAAGGGAGAGAGGGGTGGCAAGAGAGGGGAGGGAGAGAGGGGCGAGAGAGGAGGAGGGAGAGAGGGGAGAGTGGGGGGGGGGCGAGAGAGAGGGGGCGTCACAATTCTTCTTCTTCGTTTGATATGACGTCACAATTGATGCTGGGGACCTGATATTGCAGGCACGAAGCTGCACATACTGGCACACACCTACGGGCATGACCCTACGGGCCTGCCCCTAGGGGCCCGCACTAGTCTATCTATAATTCCAGCAAACTCTGTGTGTGTGTGTGTATCTATCTGTCTGTCTGTCCATCTGTTTGTCTGCGACCGCCGTTTCTCGATGACCGCCGGTCCGATCGGATTGAAACTTGCCATGAATATTTCTGGGGCCGCGCATATGTGCCTTTTCGAGGTTTGATGTCAATCGGATGAGCGGTTCCCAAGTTACGGCCATTTATCTGTCGACCAATGACAAGACATGGTGCTATGACATCATGAATGACATCACAATTAATGTTTATTTCTTTTTTTTTGCACGATTGACGGTCCGACCTGGTTGAAAGTTGCCAGGAATATTGCTGGGGACCCGCGGATGTGCCTTTTGAAGGTTTGATATTAATCGGATAAGCGGTTCCCAAGTTACGGCCATTTTATTGCTTTTTTCAGTGTTGAAAAGGTGTATATATGGCAGCTGAAGTGTCGTTCCACCTTATCACGCCATTTTTTCTCAGAATAATGATAACAGCATATTAATAATAATAATAGCTCAATAATTGGCAGTAATAAAAAGAATAACGTGATACAATGACCAATGTCTGTCAACCAATAATGACCTCTATATTGTCTGTCAACCAGACAGGACATGGCGCTATGACGTCACAATGCTTCCTATTTTTTTTTCTTTGATATGATGTCACAATTGACTCTGGCACCTGAGTATGTGCCTTTTCAAGGTTTGATATTAATCAGATAATCGGTTCCCAAGTTACGGCCATTTATCTTTCAACCAATGACAAGACACGGTGCTATGACGTCACAATTAATGTTTATTTATTTTTTATGTTTTTTTTTTTTTTTTTGCACGATTGACGGTTCGATCTGATTGAAACTTGCCAGGAATATTGCCGGGGCCCCGCGGATGTGCCTTTTCAAGGTTTTATATCAATCGGATGAGCGGTTCCCAAGTTACGGCCATTTATCTGTCGACCAATGACAGGACACGGTGCTATGACATCACGAATGACGTCACAATTTTTTTAGCACGATTGACGTCACAATTCTTATTCTTCTTCGTTTAGTATGACATCACAATCGACGCTGGGGACCTGAGTATGTGCCTTTTCAAGGTTTGATATCATTCTTTATCCGTTTCAGCTGTTTCCCAAGTGTTTCCCAAGGTTTGAAAGCTGTTTTTTTCCACAAGGTTCAAATTAATTGTTCAAATTATTTCTGTTTCCCAAGGCTGTTTCCCAAGGGTTTGAAAGCTGTTTTTTCCAAAGATTTGAATTAATTGTTGTGCTTGGTAGACATTTGTGAATACATTTACAGAGAGAGGGGTGAGAGAGGAGGGGTGAGAGAGGGGGGCGAGAGAGAGGGGCGAGAGAGAGAGAGGGGCGAGAGGGGGAAAGAGAGGGCTGCACATAATGGCACTCACCTACGGGCACGCACCTATGGGCGTGCAAATTTTTTTTGCACGATTGACAGTCCGATCTGATTGAAACTTGCCAGGAATATTGCTGGGGACCCGCGGATGTGCCTTTTCGAGGTTTGATATTAATCGGATAAGCGGTTCCCAAGTTACGGCCATTTATCTGTCGACCAATATCTGCGAGAGAGGGGACGGGAGAGGGGGGGATGAGAGTGGGAGAGAGAAAGGGGCGGAAGAGGAAGGGCGAGACTAGAGGGGAGAGAGGGGGAAAGAGAGAGAGGGGGTGAGAGAGGGGGATGAGAGAGAGAGAGGGGGCGAGAGAGAGGGGGGCGAGAGAGAGAGAGGGCGAGAGAGAGGGGGCGAGAGAGAGGGGGGCGAGAGAGAGGGGGCGAGAGAGAGGGGGCGAGAGAGAGGGGGCGAGAGAGAGGGGGGCGAGAGAGAGGGGGCGAGAGAGAGGGGGCGAGAGAGAGGGGGCGAGAGAGAGGGGGCGAGAGAGAGGGGGGCGAGAGAGAGGGGCGAGAGAGAGAGGGGCGAGAGAGAGGGGGCGAGAGAGAGGGGGCGAGAGAGAGGGGGCGAGAGAGAGGGGGGCGAGAGAGAGGGGGCGAGAGAGAGGGGGGCGAGAGAGAGGGGGGCGAGAGAGAGGGGGCGAGAGAGAGGGGGGGGCGAGAGAGAGGGGGGCGAGAGAGAGGGGCTGCACATACTGGCACTCACCTCCGGGCCCGTACTAGTAATTATAAAAAAAAAAAAACATTCTACATGAGTCACACCAATGGTGAAAATTTCGTGTGAATCACCTTCATAGCACTTTTGATCTCAACCAGCTCGTCTCTCCATCCCTTCACTTGGTTTCTTGTAAACGGCTGCTCCTCCATGCTGTGCTCGAGATGGTACAGGGGGGACAGAGACCAAGGCATGATTGTATCTGAGGCGTATCGTCAGTGATGGCTACCTGCCCTGACTGCACTTCAGCAGACTGACTTGAGACACGTGACGTCTTTTTCCAGCTCCTGAAGGTTTATTTATTCAATCCTGCAAATCTTTCACTTTTTACGAACCTACTGAAGTGAACCAAATCAATCCTCTCAGCTTTGTATCAGCCAAACGTACGATACACTGCATTGTTTATGAGGAAAATACCTGCACCAGTCCGACCTGGAGCAACCATGTGTACCCACAATGCACTTTGTGTTTCTTTCTTGCGCAATGTCACGTCCTCAAACAACGACGTCTGATTGGTTGAACAACCACACCATGACGGTGACGTCATCGGGTAATGTTCCACTGTCTTTCAATCCCTGCAAAGTAAGTTGAAAATGTGCATTTTTGAACGTGCGAAGAACTGAATTTTTTTTTTTTAAACTACAGATTTGTGAAAAAATGTATTACTGCCGCGTTAATAGGTGCAACACAAGTGAACAAAAAAAAAACCGCCACGTCACGGTCTCCACAGGCCAGAGCGATGGAACCTCGTTCAGGAGAAATCGCCACGGTATCCATGACAACCGCGCACGTCAACCCGCGAATATTAACAAAAATGACTTTCCGCTGAACATTGAGCTTATTGTATCTGGTGATTAATGGTGGACATATTGGTAAATGTCACACGGCTCTCCTGTTGTGCAACGGCCACTAGGTGTGCGAGAAGCGTCCTTTAAAAAGGAGAAATCCGCTTGTCGGGAAAAACGCCTCAGTAGGCTGCACCCTCACGTGTGGTGTTTCCTCAGACGTCCGCGTTTTAAACATAAGAACAATGCGATTTTTACAGATTTTGTTCCCTCCTCTCATTCTAATGCGTTGGGTGCTTTGGAAGTTAGAACTCAAAGATCGAGGTGAACGGTTTCCATATCTCGAAAGCTTGCACCAACGAAAGAACTCACCGACGATTCGTCAATGGTGGTTTTATTTGGCAAGGGCCACATGTCCGGAAGCCGTGCTTTCATGGTATTGCGGTGTCGTCGGGCGTTTTCACTATCAATATCGATGACGTCGCACATCGATTGAAGTGTTAGTGTCATCTCGCTTATCATGAGGCACGACCGAAGGTTTGTGGAGGTCTTGAAAATAGGTGTTATAAGCAATCAATTTGGGAAACGGTCCAGATGCTTTGTGTTTTTTCACTGTTTAACCTGGAGTTGAGGGGGGAGGGGATCTGCGACTAGTGTAGATTGCATATGCAGGGAGGGAAGGAGTTTAAGGTTAAGAATGTAGCAGGAAGAGGAAGGGAGTGGTTGGGTAGGAATTTCCTACTCCACCACGGAAGGAACAGTTAGGGTAGGACTGAAGCAGGGACAGAGTGGGAGGGTATATTTTTTTCGGAGGGGAGTGGTAGATGTAGGGGAGTGGTAGGGTAGAGTGGTCGGGTAGATGTGTTTGTAGGGGAGTGGTAGGGTAGAGTGGTAGGGTAGACGCACGACGACGTTTCCCCTTTTTGTACGATCTTCCATTATACGACGCATCACTTTGTCGTCGAAAAATACAAATAAAAATTGAACATTTCGTTTTTAAAAGTTTCTTCAACCGTTTTGTGGATTACTTGGTGAAGCCACTTGGCGCACATTCTTCACGCCTCAATGGCGATACCGTAGTTCAGTACAGGTGGTAGGAAGGCAAAATAAATTTTATGATCACAATGAGTAAAAAATGTTTTCAGTTGTTGTGAAGTAATGAATCACCATATCACGGCAGGAAAGCCGAGAGGTACGCATGCTCGCTCCAAGCTGTCGAGCCTGGGTTCAAATCCTGACCCAGCGATAAACTGTCATCCCAGTGTTTCAAAGGCAAGGTGATTCATCATTGTGTGTGCCATCTCTCGGATGGACGTTAAACTGGACGTCACATCTGCCCCCTCCCTCTTCCCTCTCTCTTCCTTCTTCCTCTCCCTCTCTCCCCCTCTCCCCCAATCCCACCCCTTTCTCTCTCCAACCCCTACATCACCCCGTCCCTCCCACCCCTACATTTTAGACATGCATGGTCCGATTTTGTTCAAACCTGAGACAAGCACACTATATTGTTACGAATCTGGAAGCCATGAGCACTCAACATACAGGTCCTATAGAACAGTTATATCGGTATGTGTTCCTAGTTAGGGTCCCGTCCCTAGTCTGGTGGGAATTGGATGTTCATGCGCTGCAGAGTTATTTTTATAGTTAGGATTTTTACATCCACACCATCTTCGCTCTCACAGAAACAACACTCTGTTCGCAGCATTCTTCGCAGGCTCACCAGCAAGTTCGCGCGTGGGCGGAATCTAACGTAGACATGGCGTCCCTCCTTAGCCAATCGGCAAGGAGCGGGTGTCTCACCCTCCCCATTTCCGACTCAACACGATCGCCGTTAAGCACGCGGCCAGAGGTGAGGAGGTGGGCGGAGCCACAAACGCCTCCGCTCGGGACTCCGCCCAGAAGGCTGGGAGTTGCCCCGCCTACTGTGCGCCTGTCCAATGGAGGGCGGCCAGGGAATCGCGTGATGGTTCCGACCAACCAAGAGGCGAGTGGTCAGGGAAAGAGGCACCTCCCTGCTAGAGAAAAAGTGTGGTGATTTTGGACAAACGGGAGAGATTGATGTCGTCCTGTCGCCGGCGTCTGCTCTCATCTCGTCCTGTCGCTGGAGTCTGGTTCTCCGTCAGCTCGAGCGCGTCTGGTCTGTTGAGCGTGGAAGGCATCCCTCGACGCTGCTCTGGTCTGCTGGAGCGCGGGCCGCATCTCGCTGGCGCTGGGCTGGTCACTTCTCGACGCTGGTCTGGATCGCTCGTCTCATCGAAGACCGCATGAGGCGGGAAGGTCCCTTTCGTTTCTTTTGGGTGTGCGTCTGTCTGTGGGCCCGTCTTTAAGTCGAAACTGGATAAGTGCTTTTTGCCTTGAACATACTGCATTTCTTATAATCGGATAATTCTCCTCTTTGCGTGCTCCTCCCTGCTCCCCATCTTATATATTATTTCCGAGTTTGTGGTTTCGTGTCGCGCTATCTTCGACTTTGTTCTGCGCCCGAGTAACGTGATATTCGGCTTACATTATCTCAAAGACCATATGAGGTGCATGGTACAAAAAAGTAAATAAAATGGTTCTGAAACGGTGAAATCGTATTCCACTTACTGCATTAAAGTAAAATTACTACTGATACTCTGCATCAGTTCCTTTCTCAAACACACCCACCCCAACATGTTGCGCAGAGCGCGGGTTATGCTAGTTATAAATAAATCCCCTGTTAAGTGTATCAGCTCGTTTCTGTATTTTCTTCATTGGTTTAACACGTTGCATGTTGGGGAATTAAAGAAGGCCGTTGTCACCGTAGCTGTGTGCATTTGGATCGACGGGACCTCGGTAACCATCCGCTCGGGTTATGTGCGGGTCGAGCATGGAAACGGTTCATCCCGGTCGAGCCCCGTCGGGGGTGTGAATACTCGGTAGCTCGCCACGTGAGTCTCTAGGTCTTTTGAAGTTTGGCAAATAACCCTGTCCCACGTGGTGGAATTATTGACGATTCACGGTCCTGTAAGGGACCCGTACCCTCGGAGTTTTCCGAAAGGTACGATCTAGATTCCGGGTGTTTGGTAAAGTCAACCCTACTGCTCCACCTAGCTGTCGTGCTCGCAGCCAATACCCGGCCCACAACAATATGATGCGTACACATGCCCCTCACTTTATTTTACGATCTGATCAAAGTAGTAGACTGGCAGACTCAAAGTAGTAGACTGACTAGTAGACTGGCAGCCATTTTAGTTGTACATAAATATGGGCGAGCCCTTTAGCTCCAAACAGCAAAAATACTAAATCAATGGGGCTATGACATTGTATGACTATTTTAATTGTTCTTTTCTAATATCACTCTATTTAGCTCACCTGGAATTTAGTTCTAGGTAGCTTATGGGATGGCGCGTTGTCCGTCCATCCGTCCGTCCGCAAACACTTGAAACTTCTTCTCTGAAACCATAAACGATGAAACTTGACCACAACCTTCATCACTCGTGATGTACCAAAGTTTGTTCACACCATTAAAAAAAATCTTGCCCTAAGGGGGTCTACCGGAGGTTGCCCCCCAAAATAGGTATTTCCTTTCTTCTCAGAAACTACACACACGATTCCGATGAAACTTGACCATAACCTTCATCACCCGTGATGTGCCAAGTTTGTTCACACCATTAAAGAGAGAGGGGCTCTAAGGGGGTTTAAGGTGGGTTTTTGGGGGGGGTGGGGGTGTTACCCCCCAAAATAAGGGGTTGCCCCTCATCGGGGGGGGGGTCATCCCCCAAAATAGGTATTTGCTATAGCATTGGTTCATTGCTACATTTTGCTGATTCTGTCCCATGTTGACTTCGGCCTCAGTATCATTATTCTTCTGGTTTAGCGCCCAGGGGTATTGCCTATATTTTTATCTCTTGTTTTGCTGTTTCCATGCAGTTTCAACTTCTCACTTTTATTGTACTTTTCTTCCTTTACTCAATGTTTTATGCACGTCACAATTAAACTGAAGAATTGGAAGATTTTGGTCAGTTGGTTCCACGTTTATGCCAGAAGTCTTGGTATAGGTCTGTGGGAAATTCAGGTTTATACCTATTATATAAAACATTCATGATGCCTGATATGTACATGAAATATTCAAAAAGTCCTTGGAATGAGGCGCACACACAATAGCTTCTTTTAAAAATTCTTCTTTATTTGTCAGCACATACAGTATGTATATAATTAGTAACCAAATGCTTACCTAATATATGTATATATATATATATATATATATATATATATATATATATATATATATATATATATATATATATATATATATATATATATATATATATATATATATATACTGGCAAAGTACCCGTCTTCGATGGGTAATTCATAAATGAAAGCATATGTCGGTTACTCACAGTTTCTGTGGAGTCAATTTTGTTACGAACTGCAGCCCATTTTTAAGAACAACGTTCCTCATTTTCTTGTCTGGAGCATGGACGTGCAGTTTTAATCTTGATCCAACTCTTGATGCCGCAACATACAACATTTCCGTGTGATTAAACAGGTGAACGCAGATCTTGTCCGATTATGCTGAACGTCTGTCCTTGTGCTTTGTTTATTGTCATGGCAAAGCAAGGTCGTAAGGGAAATTGCAATCTACGGAACTGGAATGGCAGATCACTGTCGGATGGTATAAGTGGTATCCTTGGAATTAATGCATTTTTTCCTGCTGCCGGTCCATTAATCAAGATTACTTCGATCACATTTGTGCTCATTCGGTCGACTGTACAGCGGGTGCCATTCGTGATATTTGGTGGATCCAATGAACGTAGAACAATAACTGGGCAGCCCACTTTCAGCTTAAGTTTGTTTCTTGGTATCCCTGATATTTCAATGGAATTCAGAAATTCAACAAGAAAGTGCACCGCTTCCTCTGGAGTGAGTGTAGTGTTGATTACATTATATATCTTGACTTCTCCTGGGAAGCGGTCAATGATGGTGAGTTGACAGCATCCACTGTTTCATTTGGAGGTGCGAGTATCACTTGTTCTAACAACCAGTTGTTGTCGTTTGGAGCACGTCCTGTTAATCCGACTTAGATTTTTTCGATTGATTTGGATGGAGTTTCGTGCTGGTGGATCCCTTCTGGCAAAGTGATGGTGTCCGGTTTATTTTCAACAGGGTAGTTATCGTCTCCAATGTTCATGAGGAGGTCGGCATAATTAGCAGCGGTGGGGTCGTTTGTAAGCTGTGCTCATATGTTGTCGTGGAGTCGGTACGTTGTAACGTTGCGCCACAACGGCGATCGCTTCAGCGTCACATGGACTATGTTTGCACGTGTCCCTTGCTTCACAACGGGTAGTATTTGGCGGAAGTCTCCACAGAACATTACCGGGATGCCACCAAATGGTTTTGAATCTCCATAATTGAATTTCCCTGTGTGTCATCGGAGCCTCATCCACAATAATTGCTTTGGCTTTGATCATCACTAGCGATTGCTGTCCCTTTTTTCAAAGAGCAGGTTGGTGTATCTTGTTTGTGAGCATTCAGGGGTACTTTGAAGGCGGAATGTAGAGTACGTCCCCCTGTTAGTAAAGTTGTGGCTATACCAATCGATGCTGTAGCAATAGCTATATGGCCATTCGATCTGATCTTTGTGAGAATTAAATTCAAGAGGAACGTTTTACCTGTCCCTCCAGGAGCGTCAACAAAGGTGATACCGCAGCACTGTGTGCTTATTTTGTCGATAAATAATGCAAATATTTCTCTCTGATTTGCCGTCAGCTGATGCTCGTGGTTGTTGATGTACCGGTTCTGTTCACATACGTCGAAATTCGCGTACCGAACGTACTCCTGTGCGTGGTTTGTGGCCGTTGTACGGTCAATGACAGGAAGGTTGTAGTTATCCAGAGTTTGACCTCCTTGTGCGAGGATGTGGTCTTCTATTTCCATCAAGCAAAGATTGTACATTTCCCCTGTGCGGTCATCATCAACATGAACGTTGTGGCGATGGCAAAAAAACGGATTTTAGTTCTTGCAATATATAGCCCCCAGATTATTTTGGGTGCAAAGTCTTTTCATGCACGTGTATGGCCTGAATGATGGAGAATTACCAGTGCTGCAGTGGGATTTCCCAGTGCTGCAGTGGAATTTCCCAGTGCTGCAGTGGAATTTCCAAGTACATACTGCAGTGGTAATTCCAAGTACTGCAACAGGAGTATCAAGTGTTGCAGTTGAATTGCTAAGTGCTGCAGTGGGATTGCAAATTACTGCAGTGGGTCTTCCAAGTACTGAAGTGGGGTTTCCAAGTACATAAAAGTGACTTACCGGAATGTAGTAAGATCTTGCAAGCTCACAAACTGATTTTCAGGTACAATCTCACTTGATGGTCAGCTAAAAAGGAGAGTGAATAACTTTACTTTTATTTTACTTTATTTGGAGCTGGAAGATTCCACCAAACAGAGTGGGTAGCTGTGCAATTATCGGTAAATTGTTGAATTTCATATACACAGGAAATGCAGTTATATGACAGGTTGTACAAAACATTGTAAATGATAACCGATCACTGAATACGTTCATTAGACCAGAAACATTTTTTACCTGATGTCCTTCGGTATGTTATTAAACAATGCAAGAAATAGCATAAAGCAAGATTTTTAATCATCCAATTCATTTGTTATACTTTATATAAAGAGTAAAAAGTTTATTTCAAATTTAAATATCGAAAAAAAACATGGATCCCATGATGTAGTAAATCAAAATGGTGTGAATACATGATATCGGAAATCAACAATGATGTAAATACATATCGTAGTATATTTAAAATGGTGTAAATACATTATCTATCTATAATTCCAGCAATGTGTGTGTGTGTGTGTGTGTGTGTGTGTGTGTGTGTGTGTGTGTGTGTGTGTGTGTGTGTGTGTGTGTGTGTGTGTGTGTATATGCGACCGCAGTTTCTCGACGACCGCCGGTCCGATCGGATTGAAACTTGCCAGGAATATTGCCGGGCCCCCGCGGATGTGCCTTTTCGAGGTTTGATATCAATCGGACGATCGGTTCCCAAGTTACGGCCATTTATCTGTCGACCAATGACAAGACACGGTGCTATGACGTCACGAATGACGTCACAATTAATGTTTATTTATTTATTTTTGCACGATTGACGTTACAATTCTTCTTCTTCTTCGTTTGGTATGACGTCACAATCGACACTGGGGACCTGAGTATGTGCCTTTTCAAGGTTTGATATCGTTCTTCATCCGTTTCAGCTGTTTCCCAAGTGTTTCCTAAGGTTTGAAAGCTGTTTTTTCCCAAGGTTTGAATTAATTGTGAAAATTATTAATTAATCCCCAGGTTGGAATTTTCCCAAGGGAAATAGCTGTTTCCCAAGGGTTTGAAAGCTGTTTTTTTCCCAGGGTTTGAATTAATTGTTGTGCTTGGTAGAGATTTGTGAATAAATTTACAGAGAGAGAAGCGAGAGAGGAGGCGGAGAGAGGGGCGAGAGGGGGGGGCAAGAGAGGGGGTGAGAGAGGGGAGGGAGAGAGGGGGTGAGAGAGAGGGGGCGTCACAATTCAAGAGATGGGGAGAGAGGAGGGGCGAGAGAGGGGAGTGAGAGAGAGGGGCGTCTCAATTATTCAAGAGAGGAGAAGAGAGGAGGGGCGAGAGAGGGGGACGCGAGAGTGGGGGCGAGAGAGGAGGGGGGAAAGAGAGGGGGGCAAGAGAGGGGGGCGAGAGAGAGGGGGCGTCACAATTCTTCTTCTTCTTCGTTTGATATGACGTCACAATTGACGCTGGGGACCTGAGTGTTTCCCAGGTGTTTCCCAAGTTATGGCCATTTATGATACGGTTGGTCTGATCTATTTGAAACAATGCCCCAATCCAGTCGTCGTTTACGAGAGCGAAGGAACGAAGCTGCACATACTGGAACGCACCTATGGGCACGCACCTACGGGCCCGCCAACAATGAAGTAAATACGTGATATGGAAAGGAAATTATATAATAAATAAAAAAAGGTATTAATACATGATATGGTAAATGCATTATATATCTTGTGAATGAAAATGGTGGAAATACATGGTGGAGGAAATCATCGTATCGTGTGTCAAAATGGTACATATACATGACGTCGTAAATACATGAAATACTAAAGAAATATGGTATAAATACTTGACAGAGAAAAATCATAATATTTTAAATTAAAATTGTATAAATATTTTCATGATGTCATAAATTACTTCATCATGATAGAGAAAATCATGACAGTAAATATTGTGTGAATGCATGATATCGTCAACCAAAATTGTGTAATTACATGATATAGTAAATTATGGTATTGTAAATAAAAATGTGTAAATACATGACTTGATATCGGAAATAATGTTGGAAGAATTAACTCAATCATGTATATTTTACTCTTGGACTATTCTCGCTTTCCTTACTTTTCTATTTATGCAGTTCTTTTATTTAAGGCTTGGCATCGATGAGGACTATTTCATCTGTGACTGAAGCCTTCAACATAAAAAAAAATTCCATAATATAGTAAATAAAAAAATTCTGCAAATAATTGGTATCGTAAATCATGTTACAGTAAATCAAATCGTGTAAATAAGTCATTTCACAAATAACAATTATGTACTGCATGATAGAGTAAATCATGATACAGTAAATAAAAAGTGCAAATACATGATATAGTAAATAATGTTATTGTTAATCAAAATGTTGCAAATATATGATATAGTATTATAGTCAATAAAAACCATACAAATACATGGTGTAGTAAATAAAATTATGTAAATGCCTCATTATAGCAAATAAAAATTATGTACATAAAGGAAATATAGAAAATAAAAATTACACAAAGAAGCAGACATTATATTGCAATACATTAAATAGTACAACCAAATCTGTGTAAATACATGATATTGTAAATACAATAAACAATAAATAAAAAATCGATAAATTACGAGTATAGTAAATCAAATTTGTGTTAAAGCATGATTATATAATACATTATATATTAATTCATTATTATGAAATGAAAGAAAATACATCGTCTTTGGCCAAAAACAGAAGTGGAAAATCTTACAAGGTTTAAAAAATATTCAAAATGACAAAGGAAAATTTCAGTTCATGGCTTTGATAAAAACATCAAGAAATAAATTTATGTAAATGAGCCTTCACATCAGCCACGTACTTCCTGATCAGTGTTTGTATCGCAAGAGTGTTTCCCAAAAGGGGAAATTCTGCAATATATTAATATGAAAAATACCATTCTAAACGTCCAAATCAATAAGACAAATCATCATGATATTGTTTACATGTGGGTAACATTGGCTTTACACATTTAAAATATTTCCCACCGAAAGCGTATAGTAAACACTCGAACATTGATGACACTTTTACACTGGGAAGTCCCTTTCCATTGATAAGCAAACTGCATTTTATAATCAAATTGCCGGATCATGTGTTTTTGACTCATTTTAAAAATAACGCCACCAATCTAGACATTTGGCTTTTCCATTTGACCCAGCTTTCAATACTGACGAATCAAGTTGGGATATTGATATTTGAGGAATGAGTAACTCAGAGATGCAGTCGAAGGGTATTCGAGAAAATATATCGATTTAATATATGTTATCGCCAATTTTGTGAATGGAAAACTGAACTGGGCATGCATTTTTATGCATAGTTGCATCATACGTGCAGCGATGGGATGTGATTCTTTTTGAAGAACTAAAGTATTGACGAACAAGCCAGCTGAGCAACCCTTACTCGTTTTTCACAAATTACATGGGATGATCCAGTTCAGGATTGAAATATTATTTCATGAGATGATGAACCATGCATGCACATGTTGCCTTTCTTGTAAGGATAGAGTGCAAGATCGTTGTGCATGAAGTTTTTGGCGGGAAACTGTCCTTGAGGTTCAGCTCATACTGCACCTTACGTGAGTGAATGCAGATCTATTAACCTACGATGGCGATTTTTACTTTTTTGTTGGTTGTTTTTTTGTTTTATGAAGAAACTCAATCAATGTGCCAGGGATGGTGAGTCAAATTAAACTTTATGTTTCTACATGGTTATTTTGCAACAATTTGAACTAAATAATCACCAATATAGTATTCTTTTCTATATCTGGCTACAAATTTCCAAACAATGTGTGTATATATATATATTGTTGCGGATTCGCGCCCGCCGGCGTGCGAACGGCCACGGAACTCGAATCGCGGCACGTCGCCCACCGGACGGACAATCCAGTCGTGACCCTCTCGGACTAACGCCGGGAACCAGTCACGGGTGGACCTTTCGGTCTCACCGCGATCGAGCCAATCAGCCCCCGCGTGGGATAGGGTTGCTCGCCAAATTCGAACTACCTAAGTACCCACGCGGAGGGTAGACCGGGCGATCGCACCTCGCCGCAGGTCGACTTCGGACACGGGCCACTTAAGCGACCCGTTCCGTACTATCAGAATAACCGAGCGGTGTTATCGTCGACCTCGACGGTTCGATTAATTATCGGGCGTATTCAGCCCACTACCAACCCTTTACGTGAAGCAAGATGGGGATTCAATGGAGGAAAAGACGAAGCGAAGCGGGAGAACAGTTCAACAATAAAGCACATTTATTCGCGACGAACGGAAAGCACACAAATACAATTCCACCAAATGCACACAAAAAAAGAAAACACAATTCCATTTACACAAAAAGCAAACATAAAAGTGAAAACACAGTGCAGAGCTAATACCGACTACCGAGCACACGGCAACACTTACACAATTCTACTTCACAGACGGCGCCGACAACACATACCCAAAACCAAGGAAAAGAAATACCCTCAAGAATGGGGCAGGCCTGAGGCCGAGACCGGGTCGGGCCTACCCGTCTGGTGATGAGACGCGGAGCGGCGATGGCCCCGCAACCCGCGGGCCTCGTGGACAGTGCCTGGCAGGGGGTGGGAACGGGGCCCCCTTGGTCGCACTATCTCAGCGCGGGGGGAAACAGGAGGGGGTTGCTGATGCTCGGGGTATAGAGGATCTTTATTATCCCTGGTGTGCGTCTCCACCTCGGCCAGGTCGCGCTGCCGGCCTCCCTCGGGCGTGCAGCTCCTGGCACCGACGCGAGCACCCCCTCGTCCGACTCTCTTCAGCTTCTCCAGCCACTGCAGGCTTCGGGCTCCAGACTTCTTTCGTTCTCGTTTGCGACTCTCTTCTGACTGACGAACACCGTCCTTTTATCCCCCCGTCACTTCGCCTTTGAGCCCCTCCCTTTGACCTTTCACCTCGCTCCCCATTGGCCCGAGAAAAAGTGGGCGTGAAGGCTTTTTGATCCACAAATTTGCATATATCGATCGTTCTGGAGGCGGGGCCAAATCGCCCCTCGCTCACCGATTGGACGGCAAAAAGTGGGCGTGTGTCGTTTTTGATCCGTTTTTGAAGCACAAAATCCGTGATTTTGTACACGCTGTTCGACGCGCGTTCTGCATGAGTCCAACACCGGTACCCACAGCGGGGCAAGAACGGTGGCGATGCTACGGTTGTGAGGCGTGCGTGAAGGTCGTGGCGGTTGTGGTGAAGCGGTGGTTGTGGTCGGTGGTTGATGTTGTGGTTGTGATCATGGCGGTTGGTCCAAAATAAAGATAGTAAAAGAAAAACGGCTATCCTGAAGAGTCGCAGCTCGCATAAATGACATGTATTCCCACTAGACAACGGGTTTGGGCCTAACTACACATGCACTTACCGAGATACCTCACCTAAGGGACCTGAATGGTGGTTTGCGAATCTGGTAACCACAACACTACCCCCTTCCCTTTTTACAGACTCGTCCCGAGTCGTCAAATTTTCGTGTGCCATCATGTGTAGTTTTCCCCTAGTACACTTTACCTACGGATCCCTGAGTGCGACATTCATGGTATTCGTGTCCCCAAAATAAATAACCTGAGGGCTGCGTAACTACCTAAACAAACTCACTCACACGGACGACTTAAATAAAATTGCCGGCGCTAAGACAAACATGCCGGGGGCGCACTCATATTTACAGTACATCTTAACCTTAACTTACAAATCTTACACTAAACCATGGCCCAGGATCACTGAACTCTGCAAAAGAAAGCAGTTAGCAGGGAGCCAGGCTGCCCACATGCAGTCTCTGGCTCAAACAATGCAGGTGACAGGGAACGTGGCTGGCTGCTCACACGCAGTCCAAGGCCTTCCCTTTTGAACTGAACTCAGCGAACCACAACGGTGCATCGGCCGCACAACGCAGTCTCCGTGCCAGCTCAAGTGGCACACGCAATGAGCACAACGAATGAATGGATGAATGGATGGACGCAAAACACGGTGCACGGGCTGCCACTGCAGGCCCGTGTTGTAGCTGCCAACAGGGCAGTTCTTGCAGCTTGCAAACTGCTGCCTTGCGGATCCTGGCGCACATGGAAATGAACAGGGGGGGGCAAAGCAAAAATTGAACGGGGCTGGTGAACGTGGGCAGTGGGCATGGCATGGCAAAGGTGAGCAGGCAAACACAGCCCGCAGAAGAAGGCCGCTGCAGGCAAACATAGCGGGCAGATGAACTGGCCGGCACAGGCCTTGCAGCACAGCAGCTGCAGACGAAGTGGCCGGCACAGGCCTTGAAGCAAAACACGGCCAGCCGATGGCACAGGCCTTGCAGCAAAACAACAGCTGCCGATGAAGTTGGCCGGCCTCCGCCTTGAAGAAAAACACGGCCAGCCGATGAAGTTGGCCAGCTTTTGCCGTTCAGTGGAGGTTGGTGGAGGGAGTGCGGTGGTGCTGGCCACTTGGAAGGCGGGCTCGGACCTACCTACCTGTCTCCCTCCCAACCTATCGCCTTTGCCTGTCACTGTACATACCCACTCCCTTAATTTGTCAAACCCCAATTTAGCCCCAACTTATTTTTTTTGTTGTTTTTATTTTTACTTCCCCACTATAAATCGTCCCCTAACCCCCTTTATCGTCCTTGTTCGGCTAACCTATTCTGTCACCTAGCCTACTCCCAACCCCTACGTTCCCTTCCCGGAGGGGAATAAGGGAGAGCTAACGTCCTGTGTCGAGGCCCAACGAAGCCTCAGAATGGCCTCCCCAGATTTCGGCGATCTTAACACCAAGTGGGTCCAGCGGCCCACAACGACAGCGAGGGGATGGATGGTGCGGAGGGGTACATCTCCTAATCTATCCTAACCATTTAACTGTTAAACTACCCCGGGGCTTTCAACAAGCGCCTCTCGCTTAAACTATTGGTTCTAACAACCCAGATTCCCGTCGCCTGTGTTGGTGTCCTTACAATTTCGGGCCTCGCCCCCCAATTTTCTCTCCGTGCCCTCACACGGTCTCCTGGCTGGGACACGTGGCTCCCTTTGGCAGGCACGACCCTCTGCCGAATCTCCCGCTATGGCACCCCCGGGCACTACACTGCCTCCGAGCCTACCAGCTCCCAAACACCGGGGAGTGCCCCCCATGGCACCTCCCCTGAAACGCACACGTGGCAGGCCGGCCTCCCGGGCCCCTTTCCAAGGGTCACCCGTGCCCACAACACTGCCCACGCGGCTAATGGCGCCCCGGGCCCCCGCACCAAGCAGGCGCACCCGTGCCCACTACTCTATCCCGGCCCCCCATGGGCCCATGGCCTACCACGGCCGACTAGCCTGGTGCCCGGGGTACCCACTCAGCGATACTCACCTTTCGCAGCCACGCTCCCAAGCCCGTCAACAGGGCTCCTGCACCCCTCCAAATGGGTCTCGAGCCTACTTTCCCACCAACAACAAAACGACCTCCATTTTTCAATTTGACTAACCCAGCTAACTCACTTTACTCTGACCCCGGGGTCCCTTGGGCGGGAGTCACTCCTCCCCCCAATCACTCATCGCACCATGCATTCCCCATTCGCTCCACACACACAGACCCGCTGGCCTCACTCACTCATGTCTCCACCTCACGACTCACCAAGCACATGCTTCCACTTCACTCACCAACTCTTCCACACACTCACCACTGAACTCTGCCATCCTTCTAACTACATCCCCTAACTAACTCGTGCTCCCACGTCGTCCCTTAAACTATAGCACGTTCCATTTAACACTACGTAGCTAAACTACGTCCCCTCTACACATTCACTGCCTGTCACTGTCTCAAATGTAATCCCATAAATCACTTTCCCAACCTAAATCTGGCTACAATCCCTCTAACTAATCCATTCCACGGACTCCATGAGGACTTACCCCTGCCCCATGAAGTCGGTCTAACTAAGCTAACCCTTCCCCCTAACTAGTTTTCATCCTGTGCCCAGGTCAAGGGGGTCTTCCACCCCTTGCCCAGGAATCCTGTGTACCCGAAAGTGAGGCTTGTTCTTTTTTTTTTTCTTTACATGCGCAGCGCCAGCGCGGCAACTCGCGCTCTTTGCACTTTGCAACTGCCCGTGACGTCATGCAGCTGCACGTGTTCCTCGTCCCTCCTTGGACGGGACCATCCGGCAGAGATACCCCTCCTGCCGGATTCCAACCCCACGTGCAGCCATGGCGTCACCGTGCGCATAAAAAAAAACACAAGCCACACGTCTCGAGGGGTTCCCCACGCGAACACATGTGCTTTGCCCGTTGGAGCTGAACACACACGATCGCGTGGAGAACCCGTCCGGTCCAAATCCATTTACCTGCCTAACTTTGTCCGTCCGCGGGATCGGCAAATCCACCGCGTGCGTTTCCGGACCGGGACTTCACTCTCGCAAGCGAGCACGTGGTGGTCTCGTGCGTTGCACAGCACGAACCGCGTGCTCACTGCTGGGCGAACCCGGCACGGTCCACGAAATAGCTACAGCCGCTACTCGGCTTTCTCTCCTCTCATGTCGCCTTCGTCGTCGCCATTCAACCCACGCACACCTGCGTGTCACGACGCACACAGTCCACTCCATCACATTCACACCGGGAGACGCGGCTGCGTGCTCCCGCATGCCGACCGACATCTCCCTTACATACCGCTCTCTCACACACACGGTCTCCCTGGCACACAGCGACCTTGCACACGGCCGTTCACTCACGCGTGCCTCACTACTCACACAAACCATACTACTCACACGTGGTGCTCCATTCACTCGCGCGGGGGCACTCACCCGCGGTGCCTCACCCACACACGCGAGGGCACTCAACCGCTGTGCCTCATCCACACACCGTGCCTCATCCACACACGCGGGGGCACTAACCCGCGGTGCCTCATCCACACTGGCCGTTTCACTCACACACACGGCCTCTTCCACACACGGTGCCTCATCCACACACGGCGTGCTGGGAAGCACGTACTCCGGCACCATCGCCACCACACCAATCACACACGGGGTCGCTTCCACACACGGGGACGCACTCACACCTTGCACCACACACACAGGGACAACCATACTGGGGATTCGTGTCCCCACAAGGGTCTCCGGGGCCTCTATACCCCCCAAGCTCTCCGTGCACCCGTCCACAGCACCCGTCCCCTCAACCTCGCAAAACACGACCGAACTCACCTGGTCGTGACTCGCCTTAAGGGGGCATACTCCCTCCCCTCGTTCCTGGAGGAGGCCATCCAGGTGCTCGCACCGGGTCCCTGCACGCTCCGCGAGCTCACCCCCCAATTTTCTCTCCGCTACCTCTGTGTGTGTGTGTGTGCGTCACTTACCCCGTCTTCCTCGTGTAGTCTCTCCTCTATGGTTCCCTTCCCGGCTACCGTCACTGCCAACTCTTCACCCTTTACCTCCCTTGTCTCAACTATTATTTCTGTTGTCGTCACCTCGTGTCTCGTCTCACACGTTTTGGTCTCCCCATTTAATTTTTCCCTTTCGGTCATCGTCACGACCCTCGCCCAACACGTTCCACGAATTATTTTTTCACCCGCCTCCACCGCGGGCCTGTCAGCCGTTGCACCCCCACCCAGCTCGTTTGCTCCCACACGTGGAGTCGCCATTCCCAGCTCCCTGGTCACGGCCTTCATGCCCGCCTGCAGGCATCGGCCCATGTTCTGAGTCTCACCCCGTAGATCTTTCATTTCTTTTCTCATTTGCTGTGTATTCGCATCCATCGTCGTTTTCACTTCATTCATTTGCTTGTTCATGTCTTTCATTTCGTTTTTCATTTCATTTGTATTTGTATCCATCGTCGTTTTCACTTCATTCATTTGTTTGTTCATTGCCGCCAGCATGGCGCATAGCTGGGCCATGTTGGATGCACTCAGCTGAGCCGTTTCGGCAAGGGTTGGGGAAGGGTCTTGGTGGAGAGGGGGGGGGAGGTGTCATACACCGCGGCCGCTGCCGCACCCACCTCGGGCCCTGGGTTCAGTTGGGCGAGTCCGTGTTCCTGCACAATCAACATTTCCTGCTCGGGGATTCCATCCTGGACCATGGACTCTACATTATTACACATATACATTTCTAATACCCCCGGCTCCCGCTCGCCTTGAGACGCCATCTTGCTTCTCGTGAAGGGTTAATTTGCTCGCTCGTAATTTGGAGGGAATCGGGGGTCGCTTCTCTCACCCCTGGACCGATTCCCGTAAATTTAGCCGGAGACAGGAGAGCCCGTTTTCCTGTTCTCCGATACCAGTGCCGCGAGGAGGGCGATGAATTTGTATCGCACGACCTGACACCAGTGTTGCGGATTTCGCGCCCGCCGGCGTGCGACGGCCACGTAACTCGAATCGCGGCACGTCGCCCACCGGACGGACAATCCATGTCGTGACCCTCTCGGACTAACGCCGGGAACCAGTCACGGGTGGACCTTTCGGTCTCACCGCGATCGAGCCAATCAGCCCCCGCGTGGGATAGGGTTGCTCGCCAAATTCGAACTACCTAAGTACCCACGCGGAGGGTAGACCGGGCGATCGCACCTCGCCGCAGGTCGACTTCGGACACGGGCCACTTAAGCGACCCGTTCCGTACTATCAGAATAACCGAGCGGTGTTATCGTCGACCTCGACGGTTCGATTAATTATCGGGCGTATTCAGCCCACTACCAACCCTTTACGTGAAGCAAGATGGGGATTCAATGGAGGAAAAGACGAAGCGAAGCGGGAGAACAGTTCAACAATAAAGCACATTTATTCGCGACGAACGGAAAGCACACAAATACAATTCCACCAAATGCACACAAAAAAGAAAACACAATTCCATTTACACAAAAAGCAAACATAAAAGTGAAAACACAGTGCAGAGCTAATACCGACTACCGAGCACACGGCAACACTTACACAATTCTACTTCACAGACGGCGCCGACAACACATACCCAAAACCAAGGAAAAGAAATACCCTCAAGAATGGGGCAGGTCTGAGGCCGAGACCGGGTCGGGCCTACCCGTCTGGTGATGAGACGCGGAGCGGCGATGGCCCCGCAACCCGCGGGCCTCGTGGACAGTGCCTGGCAGGGGGTGGGAACGGGGCCCCCTTGGTCGCACTATCTCAGCGCGGGGGGAAACAGGAGGGGGTTGCTGATGCTCGGGGTATAGAGGATCTTTATTATCCCTGGTGTGCGTCTCCACCTCGGCCAGGTCGCGCTGCCGGCCTCCCTCGGGCGTGCAGCTCCTGGCACCGACGCGAGCACCCCCTCGTCCGACTCTCTTCAGCTTCTCCAGCCACTGCAGGCTTCGGGCTCCAGACTTCTTTCGTTCTCGTTTGCGACTCTCTTCTGACTGACGAACACCGTCCTTTTATCCCCCCGTCACTTCTCCTTTGACCCCCTCCCTTTGACCTTTCACCTCGCTCCCCATTGGCCCGAGAAAAAGTGGGCGTGAAGGCTTTTTGATCCACAAATTTGCATATATCGATCGTTCTGGAGGCGGGGCCAAATCGCCCCTCGCTCACCGATTGGACGGCAAAAAGTGGGCGTGTGTCGTTTTTGATCCGTTTTTGAAGCACAAAATCCGTGATTTTGTACACGCTGTTCGACGCGCGTTCTGCATGAGTCCAACACCGGTACCCACAGCGGGGCAAGAACGGTGGCGATGCTACGGTTGTGAGGTGTGCGTGAAGGTCGTGGCGGTTGTGGTGAAGCGGTGGTTGTGGTCGGTGGTTGATGTTGTGGTTGTGATCATGGCGGTTGGTCCAAAATAAAGATAGTAAAAGAAAAACGGCTATCCTGAAGAGTCGCAGCTCGCATAAATGACATGTATTCCCACTAGACAACGGGTTTGGGCCTAACTACACATGCACTTACCGAGATACCTCACCTAAGGGACCTGAATGGTGGTTTGCGAATCTGGTAACCACAACAATATATATATATATATATATATATATATATATATATATATATATATATATAATATATATATATATATATCATTTTTATGAAAGCGAACATTGAGACAGCTCAGGTAAAGCACCTGTCTGTGCGTCTGTTTCTGAACCGTTTTAAACAGCCTAATTTCCTGCACACATTGTGACCTCTTTATAAAGACTATATTTAAACAGATGAATGATGACTGTAACATGCACAGATAAATACTCTAAATACCTTGTTGTTTAGTGTTGCAGACCTCCATTCTGGATCAAACACTTGAACATTTTCCACATAAGAAATTAATTGTTGGACATGCTTTCTGTATGTAGTTTGATATACATATATATGTATATATATATATATATATATATATATATATATATATATATATATATATATGTATATATATATATATATATATATATATATATATATATATATATATATATATATATATATATATATATATATATATATATATATATATATATATATATATATATATATATATATATATATATATATATATATATATATATATATATATATGTATATATATATATATATATATATATATATATATATATATATATATATATATATATATATATATATGTATATATATATATATGTATATATATATATATATATGTATATATATATATATATGTATATATATATATATATACGTATATATATATATACATGTATATATATATATATATACATATATATATATATATATATATATATATATATATATATATATATATATATATATATATATATATATATATATATATATATATATTGTTGCGGATTCGCGCCCGCCGGCGTGCTGACGGCCACGTAACTCGAATCGCGGCACGTCGCCCACCGGACGGACAATCCAGTCGTGACCCTCTCGGACTAACGCCGGGAACCAGTCACGGGTGGACCTTTTGGTCTCACCGCGATCGAGCCAATCAGCCCCCGCGTGGGATAGGGTTGCTCACCAAATTCGACCTACCTAAGTACCCACGCGGAGGGTAGACCGGGCGATCGCACCTCGCCGCAGGTCGACTTCGGACACGGGCCACTTAAGCGACCCGTTCCGTACTATCAGAATAACCGAGCGGTGTTATCGTCGACCTCGACGGTTCGATTAATTATCGGGCGTATTCAGCCCACTACCAACCCTTTACGTGAAGCAAGATGAGGATTCAATGGGAGAAATGACGAAGCGAAGCGGGAAACAGTTCAACACAAAAGCACATTTATTCGCGGCACACGGGAAGCACACATATTCGATTCCACCAAATGCACACAGAAAAGACACAATGCAATTTACACAAAAAGCAAATGTAAAAGCGAAAACACAATGCAGAGCTAATACCGACTACCGAGCACACGGCAACACTTATACAATTCTACTTCACAGACGGCGCCGACAACACATACCCAAAACCAAGGAAAAGAAATACCCTCAAGGATGAGGCGGGCCTGAGGCCGAGACCGGGTCGCGCCTACCCGTCTGGTGATGAGACGCGGAGCGGCGATGGCGCCCCAACCCCGCGGGCCTCGCGGAGGGTGTCTGGTAGGGGGTGGGAAAGGGGCCCCCTTTGTCGCACTATCTCAGCGCGGGGGGAAACAGGAGGGGGTTGCTGATGCTCGGGGTATAGAGGATCTTTATTATCCCTGGTGTGCGTCTCCACCTCGGCCAGGTCGCGCTGTCGGCCTCCCTCGGGTGCAGCTCCCTGCACGACGCGAGCACCCCCTCGTCTGGTGTCGCCGCCTTTCCACAGCTCGTCCCCTCCGTTCCGACTCCAACGCACACGACGAGCAGCTCCACCGCCCGCGAAGTCTTGACCCTCTGCTTCCGACTCTCCTACTCTCCGCCTCTCCGCCTCTGGACTCTCCGACTCTGGACTCTTCTTTGGACTCTCCTCTGGACTCTCCGACTCTCCACTCCTGACTGACGAACACGGTCCTTTTATCCCCCCGTAGCTTCGCCTTTGACCCCCTCCCTTTGACCTTTCACCTCGCTCCCCATTGGCCCGAGAAAAAGTGGGCGTGAAGGCTTTTTGATCCACAAATTTGCATATATCGATCGTCCTGGAGGCGGGGCCAAATCGCCCCTCGCTCACCGATTGGACGGCAAAAAGTGGGCGTGTGTCGTTTTTGATCCGTTTTTGAAGCACAAAATCCGTGATTTTGTACACGCTGTTCGACGCGCGCCCTGCACGAGTCCAACACCGGTACCCACAGCGGGGCAAGAACGGTGGCGATGCTACGGTTGCGAGGTGTGACGTGAAGGTCGTGGCGGTTGTGGTGAAGCGGCGTTGTGGTTGGTGGTTGATGTTGTGGTTGTGGTGGTAATCATGGCGGTTGGTCCAAAATAAAGATAGCAAAAGAAAAACGGCTATCCTGAAGAGTCGCAGCACGCATAAATGACATGTATTCCCACTAGACAACGGGTTCGGGCCTAACTACACATGTACTTACCGAGATACCTCACCTAAGGGACCTGAATGGTGGTTTGCGAATTTGGTAACCACAACACTACCCCCTTCCCTTTTTACAGACTCGTCCCGAGTCGTCAAATTTTCGTGTGCCATCATGTGTAGTTTTCCCCTAGTACATTTTACCTACGGATCCCTGAGTGCGACATTCATGGTATTCGTGTCCCCAAAATAAATAACCTGAGGGCTGCGTAACTATCTAAACAAACTCACTCACACGGACGACTTAAATAAAATTGCCGGCGCTAGACAGACATGCCGGGGGCGCACTCATATTTACAGTACATCTTAACCTTAACTTACAAATTTTACACTAAACCATGGCCCAGGATCATTGAACTCTGCAAAAAGAAAAGCAGTTAGCAGGGAGCCAGGCTGCCCGCATGCAGTCTCTGGCTCAAAACAATGCAGGTGACAGGGAACGTGGCTGGCTGCTCACACGCAGTCCAAGGCCTTCCCTTTTGAACTGAACGCAGTGAACCACAACGGTGCATGGGCTGCACAAACGCAGTCTCCGTGCCAGCTCAAGTGGCACACGCAATGAGCACAACGAATGGATGCATGAACGGTTTGAACTGAATGCAGTGAACCACAACGGTGCTTGGGCTGCACAAACGCAGTCTCCGTGCCAGCTCAAGTGGCACACGCAATGAGCACAACGAATGGATGCATGAACACAAACACGGTGCACGGGCCGCCACTGCAGGCCCGTGTTGTAGCTGCCAACGGGGCAGTTCTCGCAGCTTGCAAACTGTTGCTTTCTGATCCTGGCGCACATGGAAACGAACAGGGGGGGGGGGCAAAGCAAAATTGAACGGGGCTGGTGAACGTGGGCAGTGGGCATGGCATGGCAAAGGTGGCAGGCAAACAGCCCGCAGAAGAAGGCCGCTGCAGGCAAACATAGCGGGCAGATGAACTGGCCGGCACAGGCCTTGAAGAAAAACAGCCAGCAGATGAACTGGCCGGCACAGGCCTTGAAGCAAAACACGGCCAGCCGATGGCACAGGCCTTGCAGCAAAACAACAGCTGCCGATGAAGTTGGCCGGCCTCTGCCTTGAAGCAAAACACGGCCAGCCGATGAAGTTGGCCAGCCTTTGCCGTTCAGTGGAGGTTGGTGGAGGGAGTGCGGTGGTGCTGGCCACTTGGAAGGCGGGCTCGGACCTACCTACCTGTCTCCCTCCCAACCTATCGCCTTTGCCTGTCACTGTACATACCCACTCCCTTAATTTGTCAAACCCCAATTTAGCCCCAACTTATTTTTTTGTTGTTTTTATTTTTACTTCCCCTCTATAAATCGTCCCCTAACCCCCTTTATCGTCCTTGTTCGGCTAACCTATCCTGTCACCTAGCCTACTCCCAACCCCTACGTTCCCTTCCCGGAGGGGAACAAGGGAGAGCTAACGTCCTGTGTCGAGGCCCAACGAAGCCTCAGAATGGCCTCCCCAGAGTTCAGCGATCTTAACACCAAGTGGGTCCAGCGGCCCACAACGACAGCGAGGGGATGGATGGTGCGGAGGGGTACATCTCCTAATCTACCCTAACCATTTAACTGTTAAACTACCCCGGGGCTTTCAACAAGCGCCTCTCGCTTAAACTATTGGTTCTAACAACCCAGATTCCCGTCGCCTGTGTTGGTGTCCTCACAATTTCGGGCCTCGCCCCCCAATTTTCTCTCCGTGCCCTCACACGGTCTCCTGGCTGGGACACGTGGCTCCCTTTGGCAGGCACGACCCTCTGCCGAATCTCCCGCTATGGCACCCCCGGGCACTACACTGCCTCCGAGCCTACCAGCTCCCTAACACCGGGGAGTGCCCCCTATGGCACCTCCCCTGAAACGCACACGTGGCAGGCTGGCTTCCCAGGCCCCTTTCCGAGGGTCACCCATGCCCACAACACTGCCCACGCGGCTAATGGCGCCCCGGGCCCCCGCACCAAGCAGGCGCACCCGTGCCCACTACTCTATCCCGGCCCCCCATGGGCCCTTGGCCTACCGCGGCCGACTAGCCTGGTGCCCGGGGTACCCACTCAGCGATACTCACCTTTCGCAGCCACGCTCCCAAGCCCGTCAACAGGGCTCCTGCACCCCTCCAAATGGGTTTCGAGCCTACATTCCCACCAACAGCAAAACGACCTCCATATTTCAATTTGACTAACCCAGCTAACTCACTCTACACTGACCCCGGGGTCCCTTGGGCGGGAGTCACTCCTCCCCCCAATCACTCATCGCACCATGCATTCCCCATTCGCTCCATACACACAGACCCGCTGGCCTCACTCACTCAACATGTACACGTACTCACCTCACAACCCACAACTCTTCAACACACACACCGCTGAACTCTGCCATCCTCCTAACTACATCCCCTAACTAACTCGTGCTCCCACGTCGTCCCTTAAACTACAGCACGTTCCTTTTAACACTACGTAGCTAAACTACGTCAACTCTACACATTCACTGTCTGTCTCTGTCTCCAAATAAATCATTAATAAATTTCCCAACCTAAATCTCGCTCCAATCCCTCTAACTAATCCATTCCACGGACTCCATGAGGACTTACCCCTGCCCCATGAAGTCGGTCTAACTAAGCTAACCCTTCCCCCTAACTAGTTTCCATCCTGTGCCCAGGTGTAAGGGGGTCTTCCACCCCTCGCCCAGGAATCCTGTGCACCCGAAAGTGAGGCTTGTTTTTTTTTTTTTTTTTTTTTTTTATGCGCAGCACCTGCGCGGCAACTCAGAGCTCGCGCACTTTACACCTGCCCGTGACGTCATGCAGCTGCACGTGTTCCTCGTCCCTCCTTGGACGGTACCATCCGGCAGAGATACCCCTCCTGCCGGATTCCAACCCCACGTGCAGCCATGGCGTCACCGTGCGCATAAAAAAAAAACACAAGCCCCACGTCTCGAGGGGTTCCCCACGCGAACACATGTGCTTTGCCCGTTGGAGCTTAACACACACGATCGCGTGGAGAACCCGTCCGGTCCAAATCCATTTACCTGCCTAAACTTTGTCCGTCCGCGGGATCGGCAAATCCACCGCGTGCGTTTCCGGACCGGGACTTCACTCTCGCAAGCGAGCACGTGGCGGTCTCGTGCGTTGCACAGCACGAACCGCGTGCTCACTGCTGGGTGAACCCGGCACGGTCCCCGAAACAACTACAGCCGCTACTCGGCTTTCTTTCCGTCGTCGCCATTCGACCCACGCTTACCTGCGTGTCACGACGCACACAGTCCACTCCATCACATTCACACCGGGAGACGCGGCTGCGTGCTCCCGCATGCCAACCGACATCTCCCTCACATACCGCTCTCTCACACACACGGTCTCCCTTGCACACAGCGACCTTGCACACGGCCGTTCACTCACGCACGGTGCCTCACCACTCACACAAACCATACTACTTACACACGCGGGGGCACTCACCCGCGGTGCCTCATCCACACTGGCCGTTTCATCCACACACGCGGGGGCACTCAACCGCGGTGCCTCATCCATACTCCGTGCCTCACTCATACACACGGCCTCTTCCACACACGGTGCCTCATCCACAAACGGCGTGCTGGGAAGCACGCACTCCGGCACCATCGCCACCACACCACTCACACACGGGGTCGCTTCCACACACGGGGACGCACTCACGCCTTGCACCACACACACAGGGACAACCACACTGGGGATTTGTGTCCCCACAAGGGTCTCCGGGGCCTCTATACCCCCCAAGCTCTCCGTGCACCTGTCCACAGCACTCCTCCCCTCAATCTCGCAAAGCACGACCGAACTCACCTGGTCGTGACTCGCCTCAAGGGGGCAGACTCGCTCCCCTCGTTCCTGGAGGAGGCCATCCAGGTGCTCGCACTGGGTCCCCACACGCTCCGCGAGCTCACCCCCATTGTCCTCCACTACCTCCGTGTGTGTGTGCGCGTCACTTACCCCGTCTTCATCGTGTTGTCTCTCCTCTATTTTTTTGTCTCCCGTGTCTCTATACATTTATAAATTTCTGTTGTCCCCTCCTGTCTATTAGTCTCCGCTTCTTTCTGGCGTCTTTCCCTTATCTTTAAGTAGGTCAACCTTGCTTTCTCTTTAAGTCGCTCCCGTCCTTCCCTGTTTTTCACTCCTTGCTCTTTCACGATCTCCGCGTACCTCATCCTTGCTTTCCGTATTAATTGTTCTTTTCTCTCCCTCGCAATTACTTTCACCTCGTCTCTTGTCTCCCGAATTACTTTTTCCTTACCCGCCTCCACCGCGGGCCTGTCAGCCGTTGCACCCCCTTCCAGCTCGTTCGTTCCGACACGTGGAGTCGCCATTTTAAGTTCCCTGCTCACGGCCTTCATGCCCGCCTGCAGGCATCGACCCATGTTCTGCGTCTCACCCCGGAACTTTTTCATTTCCTCCTTCATGTTTGTTTCCATTCCGTTCATATTTGTATCCATCTTTTCGTTTATTTGTTGTGTATTCGCATCCATCGTCGTTTTCACTTCATTCATTTGCTTGTTCATGTCTTTCATTTCGTTTTTTATTTCATTTGTCATTGCCGCCAGCATGGCGCATAGCTGGGCCACGTCGGGTGCGCTTGAGTGAGCCGTTTCGGCAGGGGTTGGGGAAGGGTCTTGGTGGAGAGGGGGGGGGAGGTGTCATACACCGCGGCCGCTGCCGCACCCACCTCGGGCCCTGGGTTCAGTTGGGCGAGTCCGTGTTCCTGCACAATCAACATTTCCTGCACGGGGATTCCATCCTGGACCATGGATTCTACATTACTACACATATACATTTCTAATACCCCCGGCTCCCGCTCGCCTTGAGACGCCATCTTGCTTCTCGTGAAGGGTTAATTTGCTCGCTCGTAATTTGGAGGGAATCGGGGGTCGCTTCTCTCACCCCTGGACCGATTCCCGTGAATTTAGCCGGAGACAGGAGAGCCCGTTTTCCTGTTCTCCGATACCAGTGCCGCGAGGAGGGCGATGAGTTTATATCGCACGACCTGACACCAGTGTTGCGGATTTCGCGCCCGCCGGCGTGCTGACGGCCACGTAACTCGAATCGCGGCACGTCGCCCACCGGACGGACAATCCAGTCGTGACCCTCTCGGACTAACGCCGGGAACCAGTCACGGGTGGACCTTTCGGTCTCACCGCGATCGAGCCAATCAGCCCCCGCGTGGGATAGGGTTGCTCGCCAAATTCGACCTACCTAAGTACCCACGCGGAGGGTAGACCGGGCGATCGCACCTCGCCGCAGGTCGACTTCGGACACGGGCCACTTAAGCGACCCGTTCCGTACTATCAGAATAACCGAGCGGTGTTATCGTCGACCTCGACGGTTCGATTAATTATCGGGCGTATTCAGCCCACTACCAACCCTTTACGTGAAGCAAGATGAGGATTCAATGGGAGAAATGACGAAGCGAAGCGGGAAACAGTTCAACACAAAAGCACATTTATTCGCGGCACACGGGAAGCACACATATTCGATTCCACCAAATGCACACAGAAAAGACACAATGCAATTTACACAAAAAGCAAATGTAAAAGCGAAAACACAATGCAGAGCTAATACCGACTACCGAGCACACGGCAACACTTATACAATTCTACTTCACAGACGGCGCCGACAACACATACCCAAAACCAAGGAAAAGAAATACCCTCAAGGATGAGGCGGGCCTGAGGCCGAGACCGGGTCGCGCCTACCCGTCTGGTGATGAGACGCGGAGCGGCGATGGCGCCCCAACCCCGCGGGCCTCGCGGAGGGTGTCTGGTAGGGGGTGGGAAAGGGGCCCCCTTTGTCGCACTATCTCAGCGCGGGGGGAAACAGGAGGGGGTTGCTGATGCTCGGGGTATAGAGGATCTTTATTATCCCTGGTGTGCGTCTCCACCTCGGCCAGGTCGCGCTGTCGGCCTCCCTCGGGTGCAGCTCCCTGCACGACGCGAGCACCCCCTCGTCTGGTGTCGCCGCCTTTCCACAGCTCGTCCCCTCCGTTCCGACTCCAACGCACACGACGAGCAGCTCCACCGCCCGCGAAGTCTTGACCCTCTGCTTCCGACTCTCCTACTCTCCGCCTCTCCGCCTCTGGACTCTCCTCTGGACTCTTCGACTCTCCACTCCTGACTGACGAACACGGTCCTTTTATCCCCCCGTAGCTTCGCCTTTGACCCCCTCCCTTTGACCTTTCACCTCGCTCCCCATTGGCCCGAGAAAAAGTGGGCGTGAAGGCTTTTTGATCCACAAATTTGCATATATCGATCGTCCTGGAGGCGGGGCCAAATCGCCCCTCGCTCACCGATTGGACGGCAAAAAGTGGGCGTGTGTCGTTTTTGATCCGTTTTTGAAGCACAAAATCCGTGATTTTGTACACGCTGTTCGACGCGCGCCCTGCACGAGTCCAACACCGGTACCCACAGCGGGGTAAGAACGGTGGCGATGCTACGGTTGCGAGGTGTGACGTGAAGGTCGTGGCGGTTGTGGTGAAGCGGCGTTGTGGTTGGTGGTTGATGTTGTGGTTGTGGTGGTAATCATGGCGGTTGGTCCAAAATAAAGATAGCAAAAGAAAAACGGCTATCCTGAAGAGTCGCAGCACGCATAAATGACATGTATTCCCACTAGACAACGGGTTCGGGCCTAACTACACATGTACTTACCGAGATACCTCACCTAAGGGACCTGAATGGTGGTTTGCGAATTTGGTAACCACAACAATATATATATATACACACACACACACACACACCCTTTGTATAATCCCAAAACCGAAGTTTGGTAGAGCGGCAGAGTCAAAAGATAAATAAAACTCACTTTCCCCTTCCCCATACATCTGCACATTACATTGCTTGTTATATGTTCACAATTTCACACGTCTTGTCGTGAATAAGTGCAGACATGTATTATTTATATATATGTGTGTATGTATGTATGTATATATATATATATATATATATATATATATATATATATATATATATATATATATATATATATATATATATATATATATATATATATATATATATATATATATATATATATATATATATATATATATATATATATATATATATATATATATATATATATATATATATATATATATATATATATATATATATATATATATATATATATATATATATATATATATATATATATATATATATATATATATATATATATATATATATATATATATATATATATATATATATATATATATATGTATGTATGTATATATGTGCATGGATCACAAAGTGGGTATGCTGTGGTATGTTTGTAGGAAATTCCACATAAAACTATTATGAGGTACTAACACAAACCATCAATGGTCAGAAATGAAAGTGGACATCTTGCGGAACCTGTAGAAACCGGCAATATCATACTCTCCATTTCCCTGTTTTATTAAAGATGAATCAAAGCAACAGAATATGGGTATTGTAACCTTCGAAATGTTAGTTTGATTGGTAAAATTTTATTTCACTGTACGTTTCTTATGTGACAGTTATTTTGAGTGTGGTGACTCAGAATGTGAACTTTGGTGTCTCTTTTATGTTTTGATGATATTCTGTCTCCCGATTCGGGTTTTCTGGCATCTACCCTATCTGATGAAATAATGGATTCGTACATAACGCTTCGTGCCCACTGCATCGAGAAAAATAGTCCAGTGTCCAGTGTTGTAATGTTTCTTATGATTTTTATTCCAAATATCCCTTAATTTCTTGGAAATATGACAGAATCTAACGATAGAAAAATATAGATCAAAATTGTGATCAGAAAAATAAAATTCGAACCGCAAGTAATCCCGTCTTTATTTTCATGTCAGTCCCATTATGTACGAATCATCATCTCTCGTCACAAACTGACAGGTTAAGGATCCAGCGAATTCCATTGTATGTGAAAAATACGTGAGTGAAATCGTTCAAGGGCTTCATTTTGTAATTCGAGCAATGGGCGTGGCTTGCATGATGGCATCATGACCATGCATCCAAACCATCCGCGGCCGCGGTTGCTTAATGAGCAAGCCCGGAGCAAGACGTGCCACACTGGCTCTTACTCTCCAAAGGATGCCCAGCCGAGAGAGCCAAAGCAGAGACCCCCGCGGCTTGATCAGGCAGGTCCTCGGCATCCCTCAATGCGTTTTATCCTCCTCCTCCACCACCGTTCCACATATCCGCCATCTACATCCCGAACCACCACTCGCCCACCCCGCTTTCCCATATCCCAGCCCACCCCAAACCTCTCCTCCGTCTCCATTTGGTGACCCCCACCGTCGGCTCTCCTTTGCTCATTCCCCTTGTTGCCTGAGGAGCATTTACGGGCGACACAGACTGAGGTAAGGGTGGATGTGCGCACTTGTCCTTTGAGCGGTTCAGAAAACGTGGCAAAAACGTTCGCTGAGAGGAAAATGATGAAGTGGTGAGGAAGTTGCTCCCCCTCGACGTGAACACGAACGATTATCGAAGGTCGAACAAGTAAATGTCATTTGGCGACGTCTTATCATTTCGGCGACGTCACAAAGTGTAACGATGATGAGCACGTCGGGGAGGGGGTTTTGGCTGGGGGTAGGAGTAAGAGGGACACCCGTCTTACTACATTCTCAGAGCCCATCCATTTGTTTGTCCCCAAGACATGGATTATTGTGGGGTTGGTTTTTGTATCCATTTCGTCCATCCTGAACTACATTGACTTGTGTACTGGGGAACCTGCAACCAGGGAACTGAACGAAGAGGAAGGAGAATCTCCATTTCAGGGAGAACCTATTGATCTGGTCTTTGAACTGCTGAAGGTTGTAGGTGGTTGGGGAGAGCAAAAAAGGGCATTTTATTGCAGGTTTTCATGTGAGGAAAGAAAGAAGATACATATATGTATATATATATATATATATATATATATATATATATATATATATATATATATGTATATATATATATATATATGTATATATATATGTATATATATATATGTATATATATGTATATATATATATATATATATGTATGTATATGTATGTATATATATATATATGTATGTATATATATATATATATATATATATATATATATATATATATATATGTATATGTATATATGTATGTATATATGTATATGTATATATGTATGTATATATATATATGTATATATGTATGTATATATGTATGTGTATATATATATATATATATATATATATATATATATATATATATATATATATATATATATATATATATATATATATATATATATATATATATATATATATATATATATATATATATATATATATATATATATATATATATATATATATATATATATATATATATATATATATATATATATATACAGGGTGTCCCAAAAAAATGTGCTCACATTTTGGCTCCTCATAACTCATTGAGTTTTTCATTGATTTTCAGATCAAATTGACCATAATAATGGCAGAAGTACGACTAGGTTTTGAAGAAAGAAAATTTATTATAAAGTGCTACTGGAAGCACGAAAACATCATGGAAGTGCAAAGACGATTTAGAAGACATTTTCACAAAGATCCACCAATGTGACGCACCATTGCTCGCATCCGAGATAAGTTTGAAACAGATGGAACTGTGCATGACGTCCATAAGGAGCGTTCAGGAAGATCATGGTCATCAACCTCCCCCGCAAAAGAAAATCAATTGCTGGAAACCCTCCACCGATCCCCACGGAAATCTGTACGACAAATGGCTTGTGAGACTGGAATCGCAAAATCAAGCGCCCATCGCATTTTGAAGCGAATTAATTGGAAAAGTTAAATTCCAAAATTAATCCATGCTCTAAATGAAGACGATCCTGACCGGAGAGCTGAATTTTGTGACTGGTACCTGGGCAAATGCAAAGAAGATGCAGCATTTCCATCCAAAATTGTTTGGAGTGACGAGGCCAGCTTCAAGTTAAATGGCTCAATTAACCGACACAATTGCACCTACTGGGCTCCTGAAAATCCGCATGTTACTATGGAACACCATTTAAACTTACCAGGGGTTACTGTGTGGTGTGGGATATCAGCATTGGGCATCCTAGGGCCATTCTTTTTTGACCAAACTGTCACTGGGGATGTTTACTTAAACTTGCTGCAGGAATCCATCGGTCCACGTGTCGAAGAGATATTTGGTGACGAAGAGATTTACTTTCAGCAAGATGGAGCACCTCCCCACTACCACCGTGATGTGAGGGCCTATCTCGAAGCAACTTTTCCGAACAGATGGATTGGGCGAAAAGGTAGTGTTGAATTCCCTGCGCGTTCCCCAGACCTCACTCCAATGGACTTCTTTTTATGGGGATATCTCAAAGATAAGGTTTACGGCTCAAAACCAGCAACAGTCGATGAGCTGAAAGAGGAAATTGAAAGACAATGTCTTGCAGTTCCAAATGAAATGATTCGTAACGCTGTTGAATCCATTGGTCTACATTATCGGCTGTGTTTGGAACGTGATGGTCATCAGTTTGAACATTTGTAAACGTGCATTTATACATTTAACCATTATTCTTGTTTCTAAGTTAATAAACAATTTCAGTAGGACCCACCCTAAAGACGTGCAGGAGATAATCGCGGTCGCAACTGCATGGATCAGAGCGACCAGTAGTGCGTGCTGCATGATCACGAGTCGGCATTCGACCAGTAAGGTAGTCCAACAGGCACCGATGGTGCACCATCCCACATAGTCATCCGTTGTCGGGCAGCAGGAAGGATCAATATTTGAATGAGGTTTTAAGATCTTCGTGTGGAGGAGGTTCCCATGGACATGTTGCCAAAGGACGGCATTTTGGACACTTCGTAACCAAGGTGCGCTGAGAACATTGTTTGAAATTGCATGCGTACACAATGTAGGTGAGCTGGTCTCCAGACTACGTGAGGTACATGCGGTGAGTTAAAATTGTTCTTCGAATGACATTCTCACTATAGTACAAGAAGCACCAAAGTGTGTGTGTGTGTGTGTGTGTGTGTGTGTGTGTGTGTGTGTGTGTGTGTGTGTGTGTGTGTGTGTGTGTGTGTGTGTGTGTGTGTGTGTGTGTGTGTGTGTGTGTGTGTGTGTGAGCACGGGTGATCGACTGATGGATTCTGCTGTTAAGTGTAGCACAGGCAGGATGGGCCGAATGGCCTCCTCCTGCGCCGAAGTTCCCTCGTGTGTGTTTTCACGAATGACGAATTAACGGGTTTGTTCGACTGATTAATTGCAAAGAATAAGTTATTAATAAATGTGAATAATATTTACGTGCGGTATTATGAGATATCATTCACAGGGTTTTAATAAATATTAATACTACGATGACTTCCGGTCAACACTTTCGTGCGTGTGGGCGGAGCCTGTGGTCCAAGTCCAACGTCCGGTTTGGCCTGAATGAATGATGAATGAATAATGATTGAATGATTGATTTGGAGTTCGTTGGGAGAATGGAGAGAGTGAAGGAAGAATCCGAAATCTGTGACAATCAAAGTACACCTTGTGAGAACTCAGGTGAGAGGGAAGGTTTTCATCACCTCGTGGGAATCGATAAACGTGATGAGCGCGGTTAATGATCCCCCTGATGTTTACATTGTAATACTCCATTATAGGGTTACAGAAATAACACTCGTACAGTACAACGATCACATGACGTGTTCGGAACGTGTCCGTACTTTGGCCAGGTGCTACACTCAAGTCAATGCCGTGAGAACCTGGTTCACCTGAATGAATCGGTGATCGAATTTTTTCTTTGTTCGGAATTCCGTGAGGAATGTGATCCTTCCGTGTTCCCGTGCTCGGTGTACAAACTCCGATGTCCATCCTTGAACTTGACATCAAACTCCCCGATTCGTTCTCACGGCCGATATTGAACGACGCCAGAAGCTTATTCTACGTGTTCACAATACAAGGAAACCGCAAGGAATCTCAACGCAAGAGGAGGCCATTCGGCCCAACGTGCCTGTGTCACATCAACACCAGACCAATCCATGTTTATAGTCATCTTGAGGAAAATGCCAGGGGCATAGAAATGGCCCCTTTTACGTCAAGGGATGTGTAAGTACCCATCCCTTTATGTGGGACGGTTTCTCTGTATGCAGCTTTAACACAGGGTCTGAAATATGTTCCAAATTTCAGAAGTAAATCCTTTGTCCATCATGGTAATATGTTCCAAATTTCAAAATTAAATCCTTTGTACGTCGAGGAAATATGTTCCAAATTTTAGAAGTAAATCCTTCGTACATCGAGGTAATAGGTTCCAAATTTCAGAAGTAAATCCTTTGTACATCATTGTAATATGTTCCAAATTTTAGAAGTAAATCCTTTGTACGTCGATGTAATATGTTCCAAATTTCAGAAGTTGATCCCTTTTACGTCGAGGTAATATGTTCCAAATTTCAGAAGTAAATCCTTGTATGTCGAGGTAATATGTTCCAAATTTCAGAAGTAAATCCTTTGTAAGTCATGGTAATATGTTCCAAGTTTCAGAAGTAAATCCTTTGTAAGTCATGGTAATATTGTTGCGAATTCTGGCCCGTCCAGCGTGCGAACGACCGCGTGTAGCCAAAAGCGGCCACCTCGCCCACCGGAACGGACAATTCAGTCGTGACCCTCCGGGAACTACCGCCCGGAGCCAGTCACGGGTGGGGGTTTAACCTCACCACAACTCAGTCCGCATTCTACCCGCGCGAAATAGGGTCCGATCGCCGAATGGTCAATTTACCGAAGTACTCGCGCGAGTAGCGTACCGAGGAGTTGTACCACGCCACAGGTCGACTCTTGACATGAACCGCTTGAGCAGCTCGTTCCGTACTACAGGGATAACCGAGCGGAGTTATCGTCGACCTTGACGGTTCAGATTAGTTACCGGGAACTTACACCCACTACCAATCCCTTACGTGATGTAAGATGGAGATTCAATAAAAGGAAGGAGACGAAGCAAAGCGGGAAACAGTTCAACAAGCAAGCACTTTATTTACACACACACCGGCAAGCACGTATTCACAGTCAAGACAAGATGCAGCAAAAGCAAATAGAACGCAACAGCAATACGACCGAATAAAAGGGAATTATTTACAACATTTAAACAGTTCTACTTGTCGGGACTCAGCACCACATCACTCATTCCAAAAGCAAAGGCAAGAAAGCCACCCTCACAGGTAAGGAGGGAGACAGGTCCGTGGACCAAATGTGCGTGGAGCCTGGAGGAGCGGCCAGGTCCACGAGACAGAGAAGGTCTTACCCGCGTCCTCGTGACGCGATGGCGGGCAAGCCGCAATGTCCGCGCCGCTGCGCCCCGACTCCGTGCCCCTGGCGTGGTCGGCGAGCCCTATCTGGCATGCTCAGTGCCAGCAGTTTTGTTGGGACCACGTTTAGGGTGGGGGAGGAACGGGGCCCCCCGGCACTATCTCAGCGCGGATGGGGGGGAGGGAATTGCTGATGCTCAGGGTCGGGAGAGGGGAATGGCTGGCTGGCTTGGATCCCGCAACGAGACGGCACCAACGATGAGACGAGCGACCCCCACACCGCAACCTCGATGCCGACGGCCATCTTCACTCGACCCGAACTCGAACTCCACTCGACCCAAACTCACGTCTTCACTCGCCCCGACCAGCCGCCCGAGTCGCCTTGTGCTCGCGTCTTTATAGGCCGGAGGAGGAGCCTGTATGCAAATATTAGGATCAAAACGCGATTGGAGGCGGGGCCACGCCACCCTCTGTTCAGCCATTGGCGTGGCAAAAAGGGGCGTGAGCCTCTTTTGATCCGAATTCTCTCTCGTAAAGAATCCACGTTCATCGCGCTTGGAGGCGGGGCCATACCGCCCGACGCTCGCCCATTGGACGGAGAAAAAGGGGGCGTGAAGCATTCCTGATCCGAATTCTCTCTCTCTCTCTGAGTGGAACGCATTCGTACCCGCGGCTCGACGCGTTCGGCATCAACTACCGAACGGCTCCTGGACAGCACGACGTTTGGTGTTGACTGGAGTGTGGTCCATGGTTGTAGAAGGAGATAGGTGAAGGTGGTGGGGGGTTTGCTGTAGTGGTTTGGTGGTTAGCGGGCGTCGTTTGGGAATGGCGGTGAAGCGATGTTTGCGGGATGGAGTTGTGAAGGTAAAGGTAGTGGCTGTTTGCGTTGTTTGCGGCTTAATGGTCCAAAATAACAATAGAGAAAGAAAAATGGCTAACTCAAAGCGTCACAGCCCAGATGAATCACACATATTCCCTCTATACAACGGGTTTGGGCTAACAACACATGAACTTACTGATATATCTCACCTGAGGACCCTTTATGGTGTAATGCGAATTTCCACAACCGTAACAATATGTTCCAAATTTCCGAAGTAAATCCTTAGTAAGTCAAGGTAATATGTTCCAAATTTCAGAACTAAAACTTTTGTACGTCGAGGTAATATGTTCCAAATTTCAGAAGTAAATCCTTTGTAAGTCGTGGTAATATGTTCCAAATTTCAGAAGTAAATCCTTTGTATGTCGAGGTAATAGGTTCCAAATTTCAGAAGTAAATCCTTCATACGTCGAGGTAATATGTTCCAAATTTCAGAAGTAAATCCTTTGTACGTCGAGGTAATATGTTCCAAATTTCAGAACTAAATCATTTGTACGTCGAGGTAATATGTTACAAATTTCAGAAGTAAATCCTTTTTAAGTCATGGTAATATGTTCCAAATTTCAGAAGTAAATCCTTTGTAAGTCATGGTAATATGTTCCAAATTTCAGAAATAAATCCTTTGTAAGTCAAGGTAATATGTTCCAAATTTCAGAAGTAAATCCTTTGTAAGTCATGGTAATATGTTCCAAATTTCAGAAGTAAATCCTTTGTAAGTCATGGTAATATGTTCCAAATTTCAGAAGTAAATCCTTTGTACGTCGAGGTAATAGGTTCCAAATTTCAGAAGTAAATTCTTCGTACTTCGAGGTAATATGTTCCAAATTTCAGAAGTAAATCATTTGTACGTCGAGGTAATATGTTCCAAATTTGAGCAACGTCCATCTCCTCATTGTGAGTTTGTCACAAAAACCCTTGAAATTCACGTTGCTGTGTGTGTGTGTGTGTGTGTGTGTGTGTGTGTGTGTGTGTGTGTGTGTGTGTGTGTGTGTGTGTGTGTGTGTGTGTGTGTGTGTGTGTGTGTGTGTGTGTGTGTGTGTGTGTGTGTGTGTGTCCGTCCATCCGCCTGAAATGTGAAACAAATAGATTGATGCATGAGTAGATCAATTAATTTTTTACATCAAATAAGTCATCTACAATTGTACATACTCATTACCCAGCGCTCACGAAGAAAAGAGCAGGGTGAAGCGATCAGTGGCATAAGTACGTATGTCATACGTCGTATGTGTCTGCATTTTGTTAAGATCGAAAACCGTTCAGCGGAGGAAATTGAAACTTTACCACATCATACATGACCATGTGATGCAGCTGTGACCACTCCATCTGGGCAGTGTTTGTCTCCGGACGTATCCAGGCGGTGTTTGTCTCCGGACGCGCCCGGGCGGTGTTTGTCTCCAGATGTGTCCGGGCGGTGTTTGTCTCCAGACGTGTCCGGGCGGTGTTTGTCTCCAGACGTGTCCGGGCGGTGTTTGTCTCCAGACGTGTCCGGGCGGTGTTTGTCTCCAGACGTGTCCGGGCGGTGTTTGTCTCCAGACGTGTCCGGGCGGTGTTTGTCTCCAGACGTGTCCGGGCGGTGTTTGTCTCTGGACTGTGTTTATATCTGAACATGTCCAGATGGTGTTTGTCTCTGGACTGTGTTTATCTCCGGACATGTCCAGACTGTGTTTGTCTCTGGACTGTGTTTATCTCCAGACATGTCCAGATGGTGTTTGTCTCTGGAATGTGTTTATCTCCAGGCGGTATTTATCGTTTGGCTGCTAGAAAATGGATTTCAGACGTTATTTTGTTTCCATCTTCAGTGTTATTCCATGCAGAATCATTTTGATGAAACAGTATAAATCCTAATTAACGCTCCACCGCACGTCTGTCTTCCTTTCCTCTCACTTCATGCTGCCTTCTCTTTCCCCACCCTCCTCTCTCCCCCTTCCACCTCCCCACTCTCCCTCTTCCACCTCCCTACTCTCCCCCCTCCCCCTCTCTTCCCCTTCCACCTCCCTACTCTCCCCCTCCCCCTCTCTCCCTCTCTCTCACCCACCATTCTTTATCTCCCTTCTCTCTCTCCCCCCTCTTGCTATTCCTCCCAGTGAAGCAACGGGTGGTATTTGCTTGTGCAAAATGTTTTATATCAATCACACAACACCCTTTGATGAGACTCCCACCAACAGCACTCCATACGTATGCATCAATCACCCATCAATGCTCATGCTACCTAAAAGTCCTGCCAACATCTCCATACCCCTCTATTTCCAATACTTCCAGGTACCTATCTAATTATAATTTAAACAAACACTACATGCCCAAACGTATGCGGACACCCCTTCTAATTCGTGGATTTTGTTCTTTCAGCCACACCCATTGCTGACAGGTGTATAAAATCAAGCACACAGCAATGCAATCGCCATAGACATACATTGGCAGTAGAATGAGCCGCACTGAAGAGCTCAGTGGCTTTCAATGTGGCACCATCAAAGGATGCCACCTTTCCAACAAGTCAGTTCGTCAGATTTCTGCCCTGCTTGAGCTGCTCCGGTCAACTGTAAGTGCTGTTACTGTGAAGTGGAAACATCTCGGAGCACCAACAGCTCAGCTGTAAAGTGGTAGGTCACACAAGTTCACAGAACGGGACCGCCGAGTGTTGAAGCGTGTAGCGCGGGAAAATCGGTTTCTATGGCCAAGCAGCCACACACAAGCCTTAGATCACCATGTGCAATGCCAAGTTTTGGCTGGAGTGGTGTAAAGCTCACTGCCCTTGGACTCTGGAGCAGTGGAAACGCGTTCTCTGGCGTGATGAATCACACTTTACCATCTGGCAGTCCGACGGACGAATCTGGGTTTGGCGGATGCCAGGAGAACGCTACCTGTCTGAATGTACAGTGCCAACTCTAAAGATTGGTGGAAGAGGAATAATTGTCTGGGGCTGTTTTCCATGGTTCAGGTGAGGCCCTGTAGTTCCAGTGAAGGGAAATCTTAATGCTACAGCCTAAATAACATTCTAGACGATTCTGTGCTTCCAACTTTGTGGCAACAGTTTGGGAAAGGCCCTTTCTTGTTTCAGCATGACAATGCCCCCGTGCATAAAGCGATGCCCGTAAAGAAATGGCTCATTGAGATCGGTGTGGAAGAACTTGACTGGCCTGCACAGAGCCCTGACCTCAACCCCATCAAACTCATTTGGGATGAATTAGAACGCCGACTGTGAGCCAGACCTAATCGCCCAACATCAGTGTCCGACCTCACGAATGCTCTTGTGGCTGAATTGAAGGAAATCCCTGTAGCAATGTTCCAACATCTCGTGGAAAGCCTTCCCATAAGAGTGGAGGCCGTTGTCGCAGCAAAGGGGGGACCGACTCCATATTAATACCCATGATTTTGGAATGAGATGTTGGATGAGCAGGTGTCCACATACTTTTTTGCCATGTAGTGCATCTCTTGTTTCTGCTGCCACTACCTTTCCAGGGAGACCATTCCATGCATTAACCACTCTCTGAGTAAAAGTCCCCTACCTTACCACCGTCTTAACTCCCCTCTTCTTTACTCTCAGGCTATGGCCCCTGGTCCTATCACTGTCTACTCTGTTGACTAATTCATCCACACTTATTTTATCTCTGCCTTTCATCATCTTAAACATCTCTATCATATCTCCTCATAACCGCCTCTTTTCTTGTATATAAAGCCCTGTCTCCTTCAGCCGATTCTCGTAGATGAGTCGAGCTAGGCCCTGCACTGAACCCTCGATATGGCAGCTATGTCTTTCCCGAGTTGTGGTGACCAAAACTACCTCTTTTAATTTATAAATGATTGCCCTCCAAATACAACCTAAAACCCAATTTGCTTTACTGATAGCTGCCTGGCACTGTGCTGCCTGCTTACCTCCTGTATCTATTACCACTCCCAGATCCTTCTCCTGTGTGACATGCTCCAAGACTACCCTATTAGTCTGTGACATGCATTCTTTAATCCCTATTTTCGTTGTTATTTCCCATCCCCAGCACTTTTACATTTCTTTACGTTAAACTGCATCTGCCAATCTTTTGCCCAATCAATGAAAGTATGAAGACTTTCCTGAATCGTGTCACCCCCTCTCTGCGATCGACCTTATCTCCATGCTTTGTGTCATCTGTAAATCAATGAAGCCAACCCTGAACCGCACTACCCAAAGCCGATACTTAATCTCACTCTTTAGACTTGAACATTCGACAATTCCTGCCCTTCATGACAAACCTGGAAGTAAATGAGAAACGGCACACGATCTTAAAACACCGGCTGCAACAATTGGTAACTACATAGACCATGAGGTATATCTGATTTGGTGGCGCCGTAGTTAGAGCATCTGTTCTGAGTCTGTGGAGGTTTGATCCCTAGCCGAGTCATTCCAAAGATTATAAAAAATGGAACATGCTGCTTCCTTTCTTGATGCTCTGCATCTGCAAAGGATGGAGCACGGTAAAAACAGTTCTGAGTCTGTGGAGGTTTGATCCCCAGCCGAGTCATTCCAAAGATTAAAAAAAAATGGAACATGCTGCTTCCTTTCTTGATGCTCTGCATCTGCAAAGGATAGAGCACGGTAAAATAACCAAGACAGTCACAGCACAGGCTTTGGTGGGCTTCATGGCCACCTGTGTTGAAGTTCCTTCTAAGTGGAATCCATCCTCACTCGGAAGATTTGAAAAACAAGTACAGAACATTGGGTCACCGACTGAAAACAAAGGGTTGTGGTGTAATGTATTCCATGATGACCTCCACCACCAAAGGTGGAAGGAAGTAGATTGTTTTCACCCTTGTCTGTTTGTCTACATGTTACTTGCAAAATCGAAGATTTTTCATGTTGGTTAGTCGATTTTGTTAGTCTTTGTCTGCCTGTCTGTCTGTCGCCTACAGGTCGCAATTTTATACACATGATAGAGTTTGTCATAAGGAAGAAGCCTATTGTGTTTGAGGTAAAAAGGTCAACATAAGCCAAAGGTCAACAACTTTGGTGAGATTTCTAAAATCCTCAATTTTCATCCGATTGACCTGAAATTTGAAGAGGATTTATATTTCAGGTCACTGAATTCAACTAGCCAATTATTTTTGAGGTCATCATAGACCAAAAGGTTAACATAGGCCAAAGGTCAACAACTTAAGTGAGATTTCTAAAATCCTCAATTTTCATCGGATTGACATGAAAGTTGATATCAGGTCGCTGAATTCAACAACCAATTATTTTTGAGGTCCACATAGGCCAAAGGTCAACAACTTAGGTGGTATTTCTAAAATCCTCAATTTTCATCCGATTGAATTGAAATTTGAAGAAGATTTAAATTTCATGTCACTGAATTCAACTGGACAATTATTTTTGAGGTCAACATGGACCAAAAGGTCAACGTAGTCCCAAGGTCAACAACTTTTGTAAGATTTCGAAAATCCTCAATTTTCATCCGATTGACTTGAAATTTGAAGAGGATTTATATTTCAGGTCACTGAATTCAACTCGGCTAAGCGCATGTAAGTGGTTACCACCCCTATTTTAGGGCATACCCTGACTTGAGTGGCATTTTTGAAAGTCACAAAGACTACTACTGGTCATGAAATTTGGTTCATTGCACAGACAGTATTCCATAGGACCTTAAAATATATAGGTTCATGGGTCTATGATGTATATTACTGAATCTACAGGATTTTTATTGAATATACATGCCCAGTATTGGTCTTTTTTCTTGTTTCACCTTAAAATATGACATATATTAGACCATGCAAAAATACAACATATAAAACATTCCATATGAAATTTCTCATCCAGTCAAAAGGTTGTCACCCACCGTCTGAGAAAATCAGCATTTGTGTCGGTCAGTGGTGGATTCGCATGATATATGCACATTCTGGCATATTTTTATTTTTTTCTTGTTTTATTGCCCTTTTAGAGCCTGGGACTATGAAATCCCCTCACAAAATGACTCGTTTATCAATAACTCATATTTACGTGTCTTAAATTATTCGACTTATTACCAATAATCAATGTAAAAAAAAATTGAGATGATCCAAGTGGATACTTAATTACAGCGGCTTGACCGAACTTTCCAACCCAAATGTCCGACTGCACGTCACGTTTTTAAAAAAAATGCTTTTATTCTTCTGTGCATCAGATTATTTTCACGAAAATTTATTTACAAATGGGGCACAGTGATATCGATATAATAGTATAAAAAATATATTGAAAACATGCATGGCTTTGGTTTAGAGTAATTTTGCATTTTTGTCCGACTGCACGTCACACTTTTTGAATTTGATTAAAAAATAAATTTTCTTAAATTTTTTTTTTTAAATATTTTTCCAGGTATTTAAAAAATATTTTATTAATTTAGAATGCAGTTTAAACAGTTTTAGAGAATTTAGAGAGCTTTTTGTTACTCCCAAAATTGATTGAATTGAAAATTTACGTCCAATAATTTGTTCGATAAATCATCTCTCTTTTAGTGCTTTTCAGCATCTGACAGTCACTGAATAGAGCAGTAATAAAAAAATAGGTATGTATTATTTCTTAATGATCCCAGAAATTGGTATTTTGATTATTACATTAGTTGTTAGAATAAGTTACATACTATGACCTTCATTTATTTTGCAAAAAAAGAAAAATTAGGTAATTTCATTTAAAACTCGCAAAACCATCAGAATAGGTACCCCTTCTTAAAAGTATCATATTTCGGTGTATGTGTATATATATATATATATATATATATATATATATATATATATATATATATATATATATATATATATATATATATATATATATATATATATATATATATATATATACATACATATATATTCATATTAATCGAGTATTAGAATAGCAAAATTTCCAATTTTGTAAGGATTTTGAATGAAATCAATTGAGCTCCACCCAAATCTATTTAAAATGTTTCGTTGTTGTTTTTTGTTGTTTTTTTTTGTCTTGAGCCACTGCTTGTAAAAATGTACTTTATCGGCAGATATATCTTGTTCTTCTTATTCCTATTTTAACTTCTTTCAAGTGTTGAATGTTTGAAATAAACCATGAAGTAAGTAAGTATTGTGTGTGTAAAGTTTGGGTGAGCCTAGCTTGGGAAGTGTAATTCATACGCGTGTCCTCTGTATAACCAGGCAAGGCCCAAGCAAGATAAGGAGACTCGCATTGGATATGTCGGTGATCTGTGTACAGCTCGATAAAACCCTCTCGTGGTCTGTGTTCTGAGTGCAAGGAGTCTGGCACCAGCCATAACGAGGACCCAGAGGGCAGAATGCCATCGGCGGCCTGTAAGGCTATATCAGGCTGCACACGGACATTGAGGCAGTTAGTGAGTGGTGTGTGAGGAGTGCATGCAGAGAGGCAGGACAATGATTGAAGCCGCTTCTCCCATTCCGCTTACAGAAGTGCATGTATCATTAAAGCCTTTGTTCCCTTTTGTGAGTCAGTGGTTGAGTGCCTTAGGTCTCGGATATCTGTTGTTCAATGCACAGTTCTATCTCTCTTTATTCATTATCATCTATCTTTCATCTGGGATTCTTTGTTTATATTCTCTTCTGTTTTTAAAAAAACCTTTTTTCTTTCTTAGGAACATGTGTGAATCTCATTATTGCCTCCTGCATGTACAAAACGTTCAGCATTTCAGTAATTCATGGGGGGAACTTAACTTAGGTTAATAACTAGTTTGTAGAGACTGGCGAGATACAGATTCCGTCCAGGGAAGGAATTGTGCTTCCTGCTCAAGTGTGGATTTTGTTAATTCTGCCATTCTCGAAGCGCGTTGCTTCGGCATGGTGGTTCCATGTTAGCGATCACCCTGTCGACGTGACACTTTCAACATGAGATGCGTAAACTGGTTCGGTTGTGGACTGTGAGAAACACAGAAGCGCCCTCTGCATAATGCAGTGTGAGCTACTAAACTCTTCGCGATAGCATCACGAGACCTCAATTGGCTTTAAAAGCCTTTTTTTGGCAGAATAGTCAACCCTGTGGAAATGAATCAATCCATGGATGCTTGCCTGGCTCCCTGGCCATCATCAGCGTGGAGTGTGTTCCACAAGAAAATGAGCTGGCAAGCCATCCCGCGTGGGAGTATGCACTGTTAGCACCACTTAACTGGACATACCTTCAGTTTTCTTTGTGAAATAATGCTCTATTTAATGTTCCTAACGTGATGTTTCTTCGTAGATATGTTGCATGTTGTGAAGGTCGAACCTGAAGCATTGGAGGCTTCAAATCCAACTGGTGAGAGACGATTGTTTTTGTTTTTGCTGGTTTTTTTTAACCTCAAAGGTCCCGTGCAATATAAATTCATGCTTTATTTAATTAATACATTTTGGTTTCTCTAAATATGTATTCATCGCTGTTTTCCTGAGTAAAAGCTTTGTCACGAAACTCTCGTGTATTTCGGATGTGCTTTGCCACCCATATTTTCCCACCCTTAAAATTTTGTAGCCAGTATGGCGGAGAGCATCATGCGACCCTTTGACGTAAGTTCAGGAACGCTCATGTCAGGAAGTGTATGACGGTAGAGCTGCTTCGCGCCCATGCACTCTCTACAATCGCGATACCGTCTCCGATTCTTGAAAGAAGTAATGAAATGCTGAATTCACTCGTGAATCATTCACTTTTTCACATCAAATATTCGCTTACGCCATTGATGATTCGCATGTGAACAGCTTGGTTTCTTTTCTTTTTTTTCACTTTTTTTGTCTTGAATATTTTGTTGTTTCAAAACCCAAAGTTTATTTTTGTTATTTTTTAATCAATTGACGTCCAACCAATAGTCGGGCACTCTCAAAACTTCAATTTATTGTCAGGATAACATTTTAATTGAATCCACATTTGTAGTTTATCAACATCAGTAAAAAGCCAGTCGTTTATTGAAAATCTCCAAGTTTTATGCTGAAGAATATTGTTGCGAATTCGCGCCCGCCAGCGTGCGATCGGCCGCTCGACTCGAATGGCGGCCGCCTCGCCCACCGGACGGACAATTCTGTCGTGACCCTCCGGGAACTATCGGGCGGAGCCAGTCACGGGTGGGCCTTTCGACCTCACCACAATCGTGCCAATCGGCCACCCGCGTCGGATAGGGTTGTTCGTCAAACTCGACCTACCTAAGTACCCACGCGGATGGTAAACCGGGCGATCGTACCTCGCCGCAGGTCGACTCCGGACACGAACCGCTTAAGCGGTCCGTTCCGTGCTATCGGGATAACCGAGTGGTGTTGTCGTCGGCCTCGACGGTTCCGATTAATTATCGGGCGTATTAAGCCCTCTACGAACCCTTTACGTGAAGCAAGATGGAGATTCAAACAAAGGAAAGGACGCAGCGAAACTGGGAACAATTCAACATAATGCACATTTATTACCCAGCCCACGAAAAGCACACATATACAGTCAAACAGTCAGAATGCACATATATCAATTTAAAACAAAAACAACAATGCAGAGCTACGACCGAATACGCGAACACACGGCAACACTTATTCAGTTTTACTTCACAGACGGCGCCGACACACATTTACTCAAAAGCAAAGGAAAGAAGCCACCCTCATAGGCAAGGGGGCAGACGGGCCTGTAGGCCAATATGTGCACGGGACCTGAAGGAGCGGTCAGGTCCGCGAGACCGGGTGGGTCCTACCCGCATCCTCGTGGCGCGTTGGCGGACGAGCCGCAGACGTCCGCGTGGCTGTGCCCCGACTCCGCGCTCCTTCGCGGGTTTCGTTGGCACCGCTTGGAGTGGGGTGGGAACGGGGCCCCCTTTTTGCACTATCTCAGGGCGGGGGAAAGGGGGAAATTGTTGATGCCCTGGGGGAGGAGAATGGCTGGCTGGCTTGGGTCCCGCGACGAGCGATCCCACCGCGACCTCTTCGCCGACCGCCGTCTTCCCTGCCTCAGACCCGAGCTCCTTGGCCTCCTCCCACAATTCTCCTCAGCCGACTGCAGAAACCACCTTGACGCCTTCGCCTCCACACTCCACTCCGCTCTCCAACCCGACTTGACTGCCAAAACTCTCTGCCTCTCCACCCCAAACTCTCTGCTCTTCCACTCTCTGCTTTCAAAACTCTCTACCTTCAAAACTCTCTGCGATTCTCTTTGCGCTCGGCGCTTTATAGGCCGGCAGGAGAACCCATATGCAAATTTCCGGATCAGGATGAGCTCGGGAGTGGAGCCATGCTCGCCCATTGGACAGTGCAAAAGTGGGCGTGAACCTCCCCTGATCCTAGAATTTGCATATTTCGATTTCACCCGGTCGTGCCTGGAGGTGGGGCCAAGCCGCTCCGCGCTTGCTGATTGGACGGATCAGAAGTGGGTGTGTAGCATTCTTGATCCGAATTTTCCCTTGGAAAGGCCGCTATTTGCACTCGCGACTCGGTGCGTATTGCTTGAATGAGCCCAAGACAGCCCGACGCTCAGTGTTCACAGGTGATGCGGGAATGGCCGTAGAAGGAGAGAGGTGAGGGTGGTGGAGGGTTTTTGGTGGTGGTTTGATGGTTATGGCAGTTGATTCAAAATAAAGATAGAACAGAAAAACGCCTAACTCAAAGCGTCGCAGCCCGAATGAATCACATAAATTCCCTCTAAACAACGGGTTTGGGGCTAACTACACATGTACTTTGAGTTATCTCACCTACGGGACCTGAATGGTGGTTTGCGAATTTCCACAGCCGTACAAATATATTTATTAAAATACCAAACACCTTTTTCTTGTTTGAACACAAAAATGGTAATTTTCTTGAAGCCTTCTTCCTGTCATTTATATAATATAGGTCAGGTATGGGAGCATGTGCCAGAACAGCGCGTCGCTGCATCCACTTTCCGCCGGTACTCCAGAGGCCTCCGTCTGGCCATCCCCCAGGCAGAGGCCAGGCCCATCCCCATCTCCTTGAGATGATGGTCAACCTGTTGCAACCATGAGGCACGTGGTCGGCCCACTGGCCTCCTCCACTCATGAGACTCCCTCGCTGAGAGAATCTGATGAGCAGGATCAGCGTCAGGAAAACGAGCCACATGTCCATACAGCGCAACTGACGCTCATGGACTATGCAGGTAACAAATCTCATCCGAGTCTCTCTCAGCAACCGCTCGTTGGACACAAAATCCGACCAGCGATAGCCAAGGATTCTCCGAAGAGACCTGGTACCAAAGGAATTAAGTCTCCGTCTCAGATCCCTGGTCAGAGTCCAAGTCTCGCACCCATAGAGCAAGACTGGAAGTACCAAGGACCTGAAGACTCGGACTTTCCTCCTCCCGCACAGGTACCGGCAGTGCCACACCCCATGATCCAGTGAATCCATGACTCCACAGGCCCGACCCAGACGTCTATTGACCTCTGACTCGCAGCCAGCAGAGACATGAATATCACTGCCAAGGTAAGTGAATCTCTCCACGACCTCAACAACCTCACCACAAACAGACACAGACAGGACAGCAGCATCCAAGATGTCACCGAAAGCCTGGATCTTAGTTTTGACCCAAGAAACCCGTAATCCCAACGGCTCCGACTCCTCATTCAGCACCTCAAGGGCCCCCAAGAGGATGTCTAAAGTCTCCGCAAAGATGACTGCATCGTCTGCAAATTCAAGGTCTGAGATCTTGACATTCCCAAACGATGCACCGCAACTTGATCTCTCCGACATCCTCCCTAAAATCCAGTCCATACAAGTGCTGAAAAGTGTGGGGGCAAGTACACATCCCTGACGAACTCCAGTAACAACTGGAAATAAGTCAGAGATGGTACCACCACACTTCACAGCACTCTCAGTACCAGAGTAGAGTTCAGACATCAGATCGATCAGTTTTGGTGGCACCCCACGACGACCAAGAATCCTCCAGAGGACATCCCGATTCACTAAATCGAACGCTTTACAGAGATCAACATAGGCTGCAAGCAGCCCCTGCCGAAACTCTCGTCTGCGTTTGGTGAGGACACGAAGTGCAAGGATACGGTCAATCGTTGACCTCTTTGGTGTAAAGCCTGACTGCTCTGGAAGCTGGTGCTCAAGCAGATGGTGGCGAACCCTATCAATAATTATCCGAGCAAAGACCTTGCCCGGCACTGAGAGCAGTGTCACCCCTCAGTAGTTGTTGCAGTCTTGGCGATCACCCTTCCCTTTCCAGAGAGGGTCAACAAGGCCCCTCTTCCAGTCAGTTGGGATGATGCCTGTGTTCCAGGCAGAGCACAAAACTGCATGCAACGACACGAGTGCAGCATTTCCACCAGCCTTGAGAAGTTCGGCATGGATGCCACAGATCCCTGGAGCTTTGCCCCGTTTCAACTGGTTCACCGCAGCCCGTGTTTCCACAAGCGAAGGTGGACCACAGTTGATTCGAGGGTCAGCAACAGGGATTGTAACACCCTTGACGTCCAACTCGACAGCTGGGGGATCAGCCTGGTACAACCGCTCCATGTAACCAGCCCAGCGGGCCTTCACTTCAGACTCCTCTGTCAAGAGCCTACCACTCTCTGCTCGAACTGCAGTTCTCCGAGGGATGGGCTTGGATGAACGTAATGCGCGAATTCCCCTGTAAGCGGGACGAGAATCACCTGTCCACAGGTGATGCTCTACCCCCTCACAGATTCCTCGCACATAGGCCTCCTTGTTCACCCTCAGTGCACGTACAGTTTGACGCCTCAGCTCCCTGAACAGCTCAGCTCTGCCATTCAGCCTGGCCCTGCGACTCTGGTCAATGGTATCCAGTGTCCCTTGAGAGACAAAATTCTTCTTTGCCCTGCGGTGAGCTCCAAGGCATCCACCGGCAATATCAAGGACGGTGGTCTTGAAGGCGCTCCACAACTCTTCAGGACCCCCAAAAGCACCCAGACCCCTCAAGTGTCCACTCAGCCTGTTCGCAAACCCCTCAGCTACTCTCTCATCCCTGAGCTTGGCAACATCCAGCCTGGGCTGGGATGGTACCATTCTCCAGGATTTAAGGTGCAGCTTTAGAGTTGCTACAACAAGCCTGTTGTCAGTATTGAGGAACTGAGCACTCCGGTAGACCCTGCAGTTCTGGATCATCCTCCAACGACCATCAATGAGGACATGGTCAATCTCCTTTGCCACACCGCCAGCGTTGGAATACCAAGTCCAGCGATGAGCTTGTGGGCGCTGAAATCATGAACCAGCCACCCTAAGTCCATGACTTCTTGCAAAGTCAAGGAACTTAGTGCTATTCTGGTTCATAGTTCCTGACCCATGAGGACCAACACACACCTCATAACCATCCCTATCAGTTCCAGTCGATGCATTGAAATCCCCCAAGACTAGAAGTGTATCTCGTCTGGGGCACTGATCAACCACAGACTCGAGTGTGGCGTAGAATGCATCCTTCACGGTGAGATCACTCGCCTCAGTCGGAGCATAAACAGAGACCAGGGAAATGACATCTAAGGAGTGACGAATCCTTAATCTCATAATACACTCGTTGACCAGTGTTACCTCAATTATCATTGGGGTCAGCTTATTGGACACAGCTACAGCAACTCCTTGGGTATGGTAACCATCAGAGCGACCAGACCAATAGTAGGTGTAACCACCGACCATTATCTCGCCGCAATCCGGTCTCCGAACCTCAGAGAGAGCTGCAATCCCGATGTCCAAACGCTTGAGCTCAGATGATAACAGAGATAGGTGATCATCCTCTCTTAGGGATAGGACATTCCAGGCACCCACCCGAAGGGACCGCCTCAGGTTAACCCAAGGAGACCGCCGTCTGGTGGACGACACCTCAGCACCACTCCGACACACTCTCCCGCAATCTGACCCAGGGATGTTACCCCGTGGTTTCCCTCCTATCATCAAAGATTGGGGGTCCCGAAGGCTTTGCCCCAATCCCGTCATCCGGTGAGCTGCCCTGCGAAGGGAAGCTGCACAGGAGGTACTCCCACGGAGCGGGTTTTCAGATTTTTTTGCGTTTTGCGGAATGAAGGGTTTTACGGTAGCCGGAGTGCAAATCCTGCCACCAACCTCCTAATAAGAAGTGACCCAACTGCAGGAGGACGTCCGCAGACACAGTTGGGCACTAGATATGGATGGCCGTTGGCTCACAAGGAGCTCCTCCGCCCTTTGACAGGTTTTGTTTTTAATCCTGCTGGGTGTCCATATCCAAACACCCTCCTCACCAGAAAACCTGGTGGGGGAGACGGTTTAGTCGCCGACAACCCGACCATGGAACAGGTTAGTACAGGTTTACATGGTACCTGTAGCAGGTCACAGATCGAACCTGACCTGACTTTAATGAGTCCTCAGTCCATAATATAAAAGATTAAAATTTCAGAAATATATGAGAGATTAATGCGACGACAGGAAATAGCCCCCCCCCCACCTCACCCCCATCTATTCCAAATGCTAAATCAGTTTGTATTCCCCTCACTTATACGGTAATGTGTAAACTCCTTGTATGTGTCATCATATACATTATGTAAAGTATTAAATATGTAAAGAAGGTGTCCCACGACATCCGATACTATCGATGATTGGTTCTGCACATTAACTCTCCAAGTGGTTGAGTGAATTATTGCAACCTGTTCTCAAGGAATTCTCCGAGTACGTAATCAAAGATTCGTTCACGTGTGCTAAAACCATGCGTGAATTGGAGTGGGACCGGAATGCTGTGACCATGTGCTCCTTTGACGTATCCAGCCTGTTCACGAATGTTCCTCTCCAAGAAACCATCAATTATGTGTACGACAGCGCTGTTTCATAGCAACCTCGAACCACCCTGTATCTCTGAAGCGGTCTTTGTGGATCACATGAACGTGGCAATATGAGCAGTGGAGTTCAGCTTCAATGATAACTTGTATGCGCAAGGAGACGGAGAGCTATGGGATCACCATTAGGTCCACCGGTTGCAAACATTTTCGTTGGCTTTCATGAGAAGCGTGTGTTCCATGGAATGAACATGAACATGAACATTAGACCTATGGTATACTACCGATTATGTGGATGACACGTTTGCAATCTTCAATACTCCAACCGCCTGCACTGACTTCCTCATACATCTCAATGCTCTCCATCCTGCATTAAAGTTCACGTGTGAGACGGAGCAGTCAAATGTACTTCCCTTTCTGGATGTGTGAGTCGAGAAGACTGAGGATTGATTCTTGATGACTGTCTACCGCAAGGCTACCTTCAGTGGGCAGTACACATGCTGGGACTCCTTAAGCTCAACATGCTACAAGATTGCCATTATGAATACCCTTGTTTATAGAGCGTGGGCCATATGGTCACCCTGTCTTCTTCCTGCTGAAATGAGCGCATTGAAACCATTCTCTGGGATAATGGCAACCTTGAGCGACTCATCTGTGGGTTCATACAGCCCAAAACTGCCAATTGCTCTGAGAACACTATATTTGGACCAGAAAAGTGTCCGGTTTATCTTAAACTGCCATGGAGAGGTAAAAATCTCTCAAAAGTTTGAATAACAGGTAAAACGGTCAGTTTCACAATGTTACAACTCTGTTGCAATGAGAATGATTTTTACCACCCACAAGTTGCTCCCCTCAGTCCAGAAAGATGTGCTCCCACAAAACTGAACAATGTTATTTATGAATTTCAGTGCTGGTGTGATGCCAGGTACGGAGGTCGCACATCACTCAGACTGGTGGATCGGGGATCAAGCAGCACATTCCATTGGCAATCCGGAACAACTTGGAGATAACCATCCCGTGCATGTAAGAACCCAACAAGAATGCCTGCTCAAAAGTGAGTCTGCCATTGGTCAGCACCTCCTGAACAATCCCGAATGTGCCCAGGATTATCACGTTGAACAGTTCCAGATTGTGGCACGTGCGTGCACTGAAGCACATTTATACACACACGAGCTCCTGTTCTTTGCAAACACTGCATCTGTTCTGACTTGAATCCATAACAAATGGGAGGTCACATGTTCCCTCGGTGCCTTAAGGCCATGATGTGTATGTTCGTGTCAGTAACAGTCCAAAGAACCAATCCTCAACGGTCTGAACAAATAAATTGTTTCATTATGTGTCTGCATGTCTGGTATTCTTGCGTGTGTCCTGACAAGCTGCAAGACGAAAAGCTTCGACAATGTCTGTTATTTTTTCTGCTATTTTAAAATTTTGTACAACCAAACATTTATTCATATACACTACCGGTCAAAAGTTTTAGAACACCCCCATTATTCCAGTTTTTACTGAAATGTAAGCAGTTCAAGTCCAGTGAATAACCTGAAATGGTACAAAGCTAAGTGGTAAACTGCCAGAGCTTGAAAAACAACAACTTTAGATTTCCAAAAACGAAAAAATAATGTAAATTTCAGAGTTGTTAAAAAAGGCCCTTTTCAGGGAACAAGTAATGGGTTAGCAACTGCAGCTGTTCTGCAGCAATGGAATTTTATGAAGCCTTGAAAGTTGATGAAAACAATTCCCACAGGTGTCCCAACTTTTGTTGATTAGTTCCAAACCCTCTGTCTGTATAAAAGCAGTGTTGGAACAGACTGTGTTGCTACATCCTCTGAAGCATTACTTGGACAATATTGCACTGCAGGAAGTAGTATATTGCTATCATTATGGTGAGAAAAAGACGATTAACAAAGGAAGACAGACAGACCATTATAACCCTTAAAAGTGTAGGTCTTTCCTTGAGAGAAATTGAAAAGAAAACCAAGGTGTCAGTGAGTACAGTTTCCTCCACCATCAAAAGGCACTTAGAAACTGGAGGAAACTCTGACAGGAAGAGGTCTGGCAGACCCAAAGCCACAACACAATCAGAAGACAAGTTTCTGAGAGTCTACAGCTTGCGTGATAGGCAGCTCACAGGACAGCAGCTTCAAGCACAGCTTTACACTGGTCGAAGTAAGGAAGTCTCAGTTTCAACTGTGAAGAGAAGACTTCGAGCTGCAGGTTTGACAGGTCAAGTGGCAGTAAGAAAGCCATTGCTAAGATGGCAAAATAAGAAAAAGAGGCTTGCCTGGGTCATGACGCACCGCCAGTGGACTACTGAAAACTGGAAGAAGGTTTTATGGACCGATGAATCAAAATTTGAAATCTTCCGTTCATCACGCATGGTTTTTCTCCGTCGAGTAGGCGAAAGGATGGTTCCTCAGTGTGTGACACCAACTGTCAAACATGGAGGAGGAAGTGTGATGATCTGTGGCTCTTTTGCTGGATCCAGAATCGTTGACTTGCACAGAGTGATTGGCACCCTGAACCAAAAGGGCTACCACAGCATTTTGCAGCGACATGCAATACCCTCTGGTCTACGCCTAGTTGGTCAGGGGTTCATCCTACAGCAAGATAATGACCCAAAACATACCTCCAGGCTATGTCAGAACTACCTTAGAAGAAAAGAACAGCACAGTAGGCTTCAAATCATGGAATGGCCAGCACAGTCTCCAGACTTAACCCCATCGAGCTGGTTTGGGATGAACTGGACAGAATGGTGAAAGCAAAGCAACCTCCAAGTGCAACACATTTGTGGGAACTTCTGCAACAGTGTTGGGAAGAACTTTCCAAACAACGTTTGATTTCCATTGTAGAAAGAATGCCACGAGTATATTCGGTTGTTCTATCTGCAAAAGGTGGCTACTTTGATGTGTCAAAAATTTAGATTAAATTTTGTTCAACAAAAACGATTCCATGATTTATTTTTTATCTGCATTTATTTATTTGTTCTATGCTTTAATTTCAGAGTACATTGAAACATTAAACTGCTTAAATTTCAGTAAAAACTGGAAAAATGGGGGTGTTCTAAAACTTTTGACCGGTTGTGTATACTGCGGTAAAACTGTTATTACCCTCGCCAAAGGATAGGGTATTCCATTTGGGTCCGTTTGTCTGTCTATTTGTTTGGTTATCTGTTTGTCTGTATGTCTGTCTGCTCGCACAGAACTTTCGTGTTTTTCTCCGCAACCGCTTGTCATATTGAGACAAATTTTTCACCATTGGTGCGACTACTCATGTGGAATGTTTTAATGGTAATTATGACGTGGTGTGACAGCCATATTGGAAAAACTTTTTACCTCTGTATCTCTGAAACCGCACCAAGGAAAAAATTGAAACTTGGCACATGGCAAGTACTCCTCATGGGGAACGAGTGTGATTTTTGATGACATCATAGGTGCCCTCGTTATGACGTTATAATGGCATATGGAGAATGTCACATCCGATCAGTATGAAAAATTTTGAGGGTCATCTCGGGATAAAATGGTCCACAGAAAAACATTTTAAATGACGTCATCGGTCACGTGATTTGGCAGCCATATATATATTTATATATATATATATATATATATATATATATATTTTTTTTTTAAACCTTTGAAAATCTTCTTCTCTGAAGTGGCTGAACAAATCGAGGCGAAATTTTACACGTATGACCGCCTGTCCATGAGGAACAAAAGCTTCACACATGATATCATGTCACATGGTTTGGTAGCCACATTGGATGTACCTTTAAACCGATAAAAAATACACCACTCAAAATAAGTCCTGGCGAGGGTCTGCAATCTCTGATTGCTCTTTTTCCTGTTTCAAAGTACATTGCCCAGCTCTTGCTATAAACCGAAACTTGTATGGGTTTTTATGAAGCTTAGGGATCCAAAAAAACCCAAAAACGGGGATTACATGATTTATCTCTTTACATTTCATGTTAAAATTATTACTCAACACTTCCTGATGCTCAGCTGTAATCTCTTGGAGAAGCTTTTGACATGGATCAATGTGCTATTTCCTATCGTGGATTATGGTAGGACCCCATATCGAGGGATGATGTGAGGAAAAATGGCCGCCCATTCAAATGTGTGCACAATAATACGCTTATAATAAACTATAGAGTGAAGTCAAAAGCATTTAAAAGCCATACCTTTTATTTTAGAGCTTCTAATAACAGATTGAAACCATACCAAAATAACAAAATATATAAAACATTAAGCATTTTATTACTTTAAAATTAAATTGCAGAAAAAAGAAAGACAAACATTAAAAAAGTAAATATATCCATCCATTTATTGGGACCATACTCTGTACAGAGCGTCAGTGCTGCCGAAGCAGTCTCCTGGGCCATTGGGCACAATCCTGGATGGGTCACCACTCCAACACAGGATATTCAAATTTCTCGATCATCCCAGCAAGCTGGTACTCATTTTGCCAACCTCAGAAGGATGATAGGAAGAATCAACCCCACCTGGTATTAATTCAACATCTGAGCAGGATTTGAACTCATGACCATTGGATCTGAAGCCCTGTACCCTCACCATTAAGCCAACATGAGGCATAACCAAATATCATGTTCACCATAATAACAACCAAATATTGTTACGAATTTGGAAGCCTTGTGCACACAGACAGACAGCCGTCCCCTTCAGCTCAGTTATATCGGTAAGTGTGTGTTTCCAGTTAGGGTCCCGTCCCTAGTCGAATGGGAATTCAATGTTCATGCGCTACGGAGTTATTTTGATAGTCAGGGTTTTCTTTTATTTTTACATCCACACCATCTTCGCTCTCACAGCACCAACACTCTGCTCGCGGCATTCTTCGTGCACTCGCCAGCAAGCGCGCGTGGGCGGAGTCTAACGTAGGCATGGCGCCCCTCCTTATCCAATCGGCAAGGAGCGGGCTAGGGTGGTCCAGAAAAAATAATGAACACATTTCCTCTCTCCACATGGCTATTTTATGCCTTCATATATAACTAAAGAGCATACAAAATTTTTCTTCAAGAAAACAATATTTAGGGGTCACCCCATTTTATTCCGAAATCAGAGGTCCCACATATGATATGATACAAATGTTTGTTACGTAACAATTTATGATTGTACTGCTGCCTTAGTTGGAGTCGGGATCATCTTATGGTGGTTTGATACCAGTCTAAGCAGGAATTTTTTCTGGTCCTCATCCTTGGTTAATGTTTCATTACCTTCGCATTCTGCGAAAGGTTATGTATTGGTCGCTGTGTATTTATTTATTTATTTATTTATTTATTTGTGAAGATGTATGTGTGTGTTTGTTTGTTATTCGCATAACTCAGAAAGTATTAAACCAAATCGCTTGAAATTTGGTGGGATGATGGGTTATTATCCAACGAACATTTGATTAGATTTTGGGAGCGATCGGGTTAAAGGTCAAGGTCAAGGTCACGGAAAGGTCAAATTCGTATTTTTACCATAGCGCGGTCAATTTTGATCGAATTGCCATGCAACCGATGCCAAAATGTTCAGAATTCATTGCCCAATCTTGTGATGGGCGACATGACACAATTACGTCATTACCCTTGTTTTTAAAAGAAAATGTCCCAAATCCTGGCATTATAATCAGTACCAAAATATATGTTTGTGGGAGATGCCAATGATTATTTATTTGTTTCTTATTCGCATAACTTAAAAAGTATAAAACCGAATTGCATGAAATTTGGTGGGATGATTGGTTATTAGCCAAGGACCATTTGATTAGATTTTGGGAGCAATCGGGTCAAAGGTCAAGGTCAAGGTCATGAAAAGGTCAAAATCGTCTTTTTACCATATCGCGGTCAATTTTTATCCAATTTGCATGAAACTAATGCCAAAATGTTCAGAATTTAATGCCCAATCTTGTGATATGCAACTTGACACAATGACGTAATTGCCCTTACTCGCGGTTGGGGGTCAAAGGTCAGGGGGGGTCACGACCTTGCAGATGTGCGTATTTTTATCATAACGCAGTCAATTCTTATCCGATTCGTATGAAATCAGCACCAAAATGCTCCTTGTTTTGTTCCCCACACTCTTATGCCAAGAACAAAACAGTAGCGGCGGCGAAGGTATATGCTCTCTACGAGTGCCCATTCTAGTTATATTTTTGAATTAGGCTGATTCCCCGTTCCGCAGTGTCATTTACTACTTTGAGCTTAAAGGACCGAGCCCGTAGGTCATTGTACAATGGATCATCGGTCCACTGACCAGGAGGTTTCTTCAAGAATGTTTGAGAGGTTGCTATTCCAACTTCTATCAAAACATCAAAGAAGGAACTGGTCCTTTTTGTCACAAGGTCCTCCAACTTGAGGTGTTCCCCTTTATCCTTGATCTGTAGCCGCCGAGGACAATCAGGTAACTGTGGACGCTGTAGGATCTGGACCATCTTTTCCTTTGTTAGGGTTAGGGTTAGTTTTCCTAACAGTGCGATTCAAAGAGTTCCCTGTGATCATGAGGAAAAACGTGTAACTATTTGGCAACCATATATACAGTGGGGAGAAGAAGTATTTGATACACTGCCGATTTTGCAGGTTTTCCCACTTACAAAGCAGGTAGAGGTCTGTAATTTTTATCATAGGTACACTTCAACTGTGAAAGACGGAATCTAAAACAAAAATCCTGAAAATCACATTGTATGATTTTTAAATAATTAATTTGCATTTTATTGCATGAAATAAGTATTTGATACATCAGAAAAACAGAACTTAATATTTGGTACAGAAACCTGTTTGCAATTACAGAGATCAGACGTTTCCTATAGTTCTTAACCAGGTTTGCACAGACTGCAGCAGGGATTTTAGCCCACTCCTCCATACAGATCTTCTCCAGATCCTTCTAGTTTTGGGGCTGTCGCTGGGCAACACAGACTTTCAGCTCCCTCCAAAGATTTTCCATTGGGTTCAGGTCTGGAGACTGGCTCGGCCACTCCAGGACTTTGAGATGCTTCTTACGGAGCCACTCCTTAGTTGCCCTGGCTGTGTGTTTCGGGTCGTTGTCATGCTGGAAGACCCAGCCACGCTCCATCTTCAATGCTCTTGTTGAGGGAAGGAGGTTGTTGGCCAAGATCTCGCGATACATGGCCCCATCCATCCTCCCCTCAATACGGAGCAGTTGTCCTGTCCCCTTTGCAGAAAAGCATCCCCAAAGAATGATCTTTCCACCTCCATGCTTCACGGTTGGGATGGTGTTCTTGGGGTTGTACTCATCCTTCTTCTTCCTCCAAACACGGCGAGTGGAGTTTAAACCAAAAAGCTCTATTTTGGTCTCATCAGACCACATGACCTTCTCCCATTCCTCCTCTGGATCATCCAGATGGTCATTGGCAAACGTCAGACGGGCCTGGACATTCGCTGGCTTGAGCAGAGGGACCTTGCGTGCGCTGCAGGATTTTAATCCACGATGGCGTAGTGTGTTACTTATGGTTTTCTTTGATACTGTGGTCCCAGCTCTCTTCAGGTCATTGACCAGGTCCTGCCGTGTAGTTCTGGGCTGATTCCTCACCTTTCTCATGATCATTGAGGCTCCATGAGGTGAGATCTTGCATGGAGCCCCAGACCGAGGGAGATTGACTGTTATCTTGAACTTCTTCCATTTTTTAATAATTGCACCAACAGTTGTTGCCTTCTCACCAAGCTGCTTGCCTATTGTCCTGTAGCCCATCCCAGCCTTGTGCAAGTCAACAATTTTGTCCCTGATGTCCTTAGACAGCTCTCTGGTCTTGCCCATTGTGGAGAGGTTGGAGTCTGATTGATTGAGTGTGGACAGCTGTCTTTTATGCAGATAACGAGTTCAAACAGGTGCAGTTAATACAGGTAGTGAGTGGAGAATGGGAGGGCTTCTTAAAGACAAAACTAACAGGTCTGTGAGAGCCGGAATTCTTACTGGTTGGTAGGTGATCAAATACTTATTTCATGCAATAAAATGCAAATTAATTATTTAAAAATCATACAATGTGATTTTCAGGATTTTTGTTTTAGATTCCGTCTTTCACAGTTGAAGTGTACCTATGATAAAAAAAATTACAGACCTCTACGTGTTTGTAAGTGGGAAAACCTGCAAAATCGGCAGTGCATCAAATACTCGTTCTCCCCAGTGTACATATATAATGGATATATATTGTTGCGGATTCGCGCCCGCCGGCGTGCTGACGGCCACGTAACTCGAATCGCGGCACGTCGCCCACCGGACGGACAATCCAGTCGTGACCCTCTCGGACTAACGCCGGGAACCAGTCACGGGTGGACCTTTCGGTCTCACCGCGATCATGCCAATCGGCCCCCGCGTGGGAAAGGGTTGCTCGCCAAATTCGACCTACCTAAGTACCCACACGGAGGGTAGACCGGGCGATCGCACCTCGCCGCAGGTCGACTTCGGACACGGGCCACTTAAGTGACCCGTTCCGTACTATCGGGATAACCGAGCGGTGTTATTCGTCGGCCTCGACGGTTCGATTAATTATCGGGCGTCTTAGCCCACGACCAACCCTTTACGTGAAGCAAGATGGGGATTCAATGAAAGAAATGACGAAGCGAAGCGGGAAAACAGTTCAACAATAAGCACATTTATTTCGCGATGAACGGAAAGCACACATATACAATTCCACCAAAAGCACATGTAAAAGAAGAAGACAAAAAGCAAATGCAACAATGCAGATCTATCCGACTACCGGGCACTCGGCAACACTTATACAATTTTACTTCACAGACGGCGCCGACAACACATATTCCCAAAGCAAAAGAAAAGAGAACCACCCTCCAGGATGAGGGGGTAGGCGGGCCTGGGGCCGAGACCGTGTCGGGCCTACCCGTCTGATGATGAGACGCGAAGTGGCGGTGGTGCCTCAACTCCGCGGGCCTCGCGGACAGTGTCTGGTACGGGGTGGGAAGGGGGCCCCCTTTGTCGCACTATCTCAGCGCGGGGGGAAACAGGAGGGGGTTGCTGATGCTCGGGGAAAGGAGGATTTCACAAAATCTCGGGTCCCGCGACGAGCGTCTCCACCACGACCTCGGTCGCGCCGCCGGCCTCTCCCTCCGCAGTTCCCCGAATCCGACGCGAGCACCCCCTCAACCGCCTTCGCCGCCGCCGCCTCTCCACAGCTTCGTCCGATCGCCCTCTCCGTCTCCTCTCTTGACTCGTCCCAACTCTTCACTGGCTCCGCGAACTCCCAACTGCGAACTCCAACTGCGAACTGCCCACTGCGAACTGCCCACTGCGAACTGCCAACTGCGAACTGCCCTCTTCTGACGAACGCAGTCGTTTTTATAAGCCCCGTGGCTTCGCTCTTTTACCCTTGACCCTCTGCCTCCGACCTTTCACCTCTCTAACTGGCTCCCCATTGGCCCGAGGAAAAGTGGGCGTGAATGCTTTTTGATCCATGAATTTGCATATAGCGACCGCCCTCCAACGCCCTGGAGGCGGGGCCAAATCGCCCCTCGCTCACCGATTGGACGGAACAAAAGTGGGCGTGAGTCGTTTTTGATCCGTTTTTCTGCGGAAAGTCCGTGATGTTTTTGAACACGCTGCTCGGTGCGCGCCCCGCACGAGTCCAGCATCGGTGCCCACGAGTGGCGCGAGATGACGGTGATGCGATGGTGGCGAGTTGTGACGGTAAAGGTCGTGGCGGTTGTGGTGAAGCGGCGTTGTGGTTGGTGGTTGTTGTTGTGATGGCCGCGTTGTGGTTGGTGGTTGTTGTGTGATGGCTGTTGAGACGTGGTTGGTGGTGGTAATAATGGCAGCTGGTCCAAAATAAAGATAGTAAAAGAAAAACGGCTATTCTGAAGAGTCGCAGCCCTCATGAATGACATTTATTCCCTCTAGACAACGGGTTTGGGCCTAACTACACATATACTTACCGAGATATCTCACCGAGATAAGGGACCTGAATGGTGGTTTGCGAATTTGGTCAACCACAACAATATTATAGGGACATGCTTGGGGTGACCTCTAAGTATCCACAAATCGAGCTCAAATTCCACACGTGTGTAAGTTAACCCTAGTGGACAAAAATAAGGTATGTGGAGAAATAATTTGACCAACATCATTTTTTACTGTAACAGTTTAGACCACCCTAGAGCGGGTGTCTCACCCTCCCCGTTTCCGACTCAACACGATCGCCATTAAGCATGCGGCCAGAGGTGAGGAGGTTGGCGGAGCCACAAACGCCTTCTCTCGGGACTCCGCCCAGAAGGCTGGAAGTTGCCCTGCCTACCGTGCTCCTGTCCAATGGAGGGCGGCCAGGGAATCGCGCTATGGTTCCGACCAATCAAGAGGCGAGTGGTCAGGAGAAGAGGCCCCTCCCTCCTAGAGAAAAAGGTTGGTGATTGTGGACGAACAGGGGAGATTGATCTCGTCCTGTCGCCGGCGTCTGCTCTCATCTCGTCCTGTCGCTGGAGTCGGGTTCTCCGTCAGCTCGAGCGCATATGGTCTGCTGGAGCGCGGGTCGCATCTCGTCGACGCTGGTCGCCTCTCGTCCACGCTGGGCTGGTCGCATCTCGCTGGCGCTGGGCTGGTCACATCTCAACGCCGGTCTGGTTCGCTCGTCTCGTCGAATACCGCACAAGGCGGGAAGGTCCCTTTCGTTTCTTTTGGGTGTGCGTCTGTCTGTGGGCCCGTCTTTAAGTAGGAACTGTTAAGTGCTTGTGCCGTACATTATTTCATTTCTTTATAGTCGGTTTAACTCTGCTCTTGTGTGTTCCTTCCCTACCTATTGTAAATAAATATCCATTTGTTGAATGTATCAGCTCGTTTCTGTGTTTTCTTCATTGGTTTAACACGGTGCATGTTGGGGAATTAAAAAAAGGCCGTTGTTGCCGTAGTTGTGTGCATTTGGACCGACGGGACCTCGGTAACCATCCGCTCAGGTTACGCACGGGTCGAGCACGGAAACGACTCGTCCTGTTCGAGCTCCATCGAGGGTGTGAATACTCAGTAGTTCGCCACATGGGCCTCTAGGTATTTTGAAGTTTGGCAAATAACCCTGTACCACGTGGTTGATTTATTGACGATTCACGGTCCTGTTAGGGACCCGTACCCTCGGAGTTATCCGAGGGTGACTATCTAGATTCTGGGTGTTCGGTGGAGCCGACCCTACTGCTCCACCTCGCGGTCATGCTCGCAGCCGATACCTGGCCCACAACAATAACATCTATATTATAAAAGGAGCCGTGTCTGTCTGTCTGTCTGTCTGTTTTTTGTCATGTTATAACTTGAGAACGGATTAAATTATTTCAAAAAATTAAACTACGGTTGACTCAATGAAATCCCTGGAAGGTTTATGGTGGAATATATATATATATATATATATATATATATATATATATATATATATATATATATATATATATACATACATATACAGTAAACCCCCGCGATATCGCTGTTCACCTATCGCGCCCCCGCTTCATCGCGGTTTTTCCCTTGGAACGTAACTAATTTTTTCTGCGGATTATAATGCGTGGCGCTCGACCAGTCACACAACACACGAGACAAAGTTTCACTTGTGAACTTCGAATATTTTCTCCGTTTTTTTCTCCAAGCCCCACGATGCCGCCCAAACGCCCTGCACCTTCTAAGGCTTCTGGCAAGGAACCGAAGCTCCAGAGGAAGGTTTATATTCACTCGATATAAATAAAACCCAATCGTGTTTACACACCGCCCAGCGTTTAATATTCAATCGATATAAATCAAACCGAATCGTGTTTACACACCGCCCAGCATTTAATACTCACTCGATATAAATAAAACCCAATCGTGTTTATACACCGCCCAGCGTTTAATATTCACTCGATATAAATCAAACCGAATCGTGTTTATACACCACCCAGCGTTTAATAATCACTCGATATAAATAAAACCCAATCGTGTTTATACACCACCCAGCGTTTAATTTTCACTCGGCATAAATCAAACCGAATCGTGTTTATACACCACCCAGCGTTTAATAATCACTCGATATAAATATACCCAGTTGTGTTAATACACCACCCAGCGTTTATTATGCACTCGATATAAATCAAACCCAATCGTGTTTATACACCGCGTTTATAAAAAAAATAGTCATTTTTTGGGGAGGTATCCATTCATCGCGGATTTTCACTTCTCGCGGGGGGGGGGGGGTTGGAATGTAACCCCCGCGATAAACGGGGGATGACTGTATATATGTATGTATGTATATATATATATATATATATATATATATATATATATATATATATATATATTGTATGGGTACATGGGCACACGTCGTGCAACTGCAAATGCCAACTTGCAACGCTTGTTATCCCTGCACGGAGGGCAGGATCTCTCGGTCATCCTTTTAGCTCATCTGAACTTTCAGTCCGGTGAGCTTCTGCGATCGAGCAGTCTCCGTAGGTAAGTCAGTGAGTGAGTGAGTGAGTCTGTAAACATTTCATTCATAATAGCTTGAATGAAACACACAATTGTGACAAGCTTCATATCTGATGCCCAATGAAGGTGTATTTACTGCATCGATTCGATTCAGAAAACACTTGCTATTTTCACTACTCTCTCTTTAAGCATTTTACATACATTAAAACAAAAACTCTTTCCCCTTGGTGTTGGAACCTGGTGTTGGCTTAGCGGTTAGGGTGGTGGCTTGGGATATTTTGGTTCTGAGTTCAAGCCCCGTTACCGCTGAATTAACACCAGGGGGTTGATTCAGCCTGTCATCCTTCCGAGGTCGGCAATATGAGCACCAATATAGCAGCCAAAAGGCTGCACACGAAAGGAAGGGGTATTGACGGATTTATTAAATCTGGTATTTGTGTGGCGCAGGCATGATAGGCCGAATGGCCTCCTCCTGCGCATAATTTCCTTGTAATATTTGTAATCCCTTCATCTTCTTCTTCACTTCTTCAATCCAGTTTCTCATATTGTTCCTCCTTCATCTTCTTCTTCACTTATATTAATTCCGAGTCCCATTCAATTCCGTTTCTCATATCAATTGTATTCAGTAAACGTTTGCTATATTCAATACTTTATTTTTTCAACAATGCCATTTTAATATCGCCCTATCAAACACCATTTCCGATTATACACTGCTTTTTAAAGCATCACAAAGCAGTTCACTCTACTTGCAGCACAGATAAAAGAAAAAATAATAAGAACAAAAAAGCAGCTGATATTTCAATAATTTACTTTCACACTTTTTAAAGGGTGAAAGTTGATTTTTTTTAATGGAGATTCTCTTAAACCCTGTCGGTCAATTGCAAATGCCAACTTGTGCTTCTGGTTATCCCCGCACTCCCTCCCAGGAATCCTTTTTCTTCTTGCCCTATTGATTAGCCATCACAGCAAAGATTGGTATTTCCATCAGCAAAGCGACGGGTCTTATATTTTAGTATTCACTATAACAACAACCAAATATCATATTCACTCTACGAGGGAAAAAAAAATCTCAAAAAAACAACCAACCAAGTCAGGAATGACACCACATTATGATGCCACAACATGACACGACAATCCTCTTCTGGAGTACCATCACTACATCTTTTGGCGTTGTTCCCTCACAATCTCACAACAAAAGTAAAATCTCAAAAGATATCGTGATGGTAATCCATGAGGATTGTGGTGTCGTATTGTGGCATCATAATGTGGTGTCATTCCTACCTTGTTTGGTTGCTATTTTGAGATTTCATCCCTGTTTTTTTCATTGTTTTTTTTCCTTGTACTCGTAAAAATAACTCCATCAATACCTAACTCCCATCATAAAACGTTTTACAAACGACCACAAAATTATTAGCTGCTTTGTCTGCCAGAGCCATAACATACTTCTTATGCAGATCCTGAATATCCTTCCGAACATTAGGCTTACTCAACAATGGTTTTGATCAATCCTGGGAAAACAAACCTCAACTACTAAAAAACTTAATCCTGTTGTTCAAAATTTTCACAACACTATCATATTATGTCCTAAAACCATTTACAGATAACCTAAACTTTTTACACATATTACGAAAAAATCAGAAACTGAATCAACAATAGAATATCTATTACAAATTTTATGGCCGAAACACTGCTTTCCTATATTTGGTTCCTCCCATAAGATTGAAATATCATTAAATATCATCCCTGATATCATTATTTCGAATAATATTGAAATCTCGAGAAATCACATGCCCACATGGATCATACAAAAAGTTGAAGAGGAACATGCACAGTCAGTTGCTAAAACATCCCGAACTGCATCTATACTAAGAGTTTTGAGACATTTACCATAATTAAATAATGATTGGCCCACAGTCTTGGTGAAAGTGAAATACGCTTTCAATGGGGTTCGCTCCCTAAATTTTTTCTGGCAATAACTTCTGTATACTAGAGTCCCTAAAATTGAATGTAGCCGAAGCTTATCCACTTTCTCACAAGAAAACTCACAACTTGCATCACTTTTGGTAGGAGACCTACTTTTAAGAACCCTGCTATAAAAGCCTTCACCAAAAAAGAAAACGTGTCATATGTATTTGCTGAACTCCGTAGCATACTAACCAAGAAATGTTTGGAACATGATCTCAAAAGAACATAAAAGTCATGAAAAAGTTTCCCATCATAAAAACATTTAAGTTCATCAATTATATATGAAATCCCAACTTTTGTAGCTGTATCCCTCTTACTTTGACGTTCATGACCCCTAAGTCTCCTTCTAATTGATTAGCAAAATACTCAATACCACTGACATTACCCTGAGAAACAGATCCCATACCTTATACTCTTATCATTAAGGCCCAGAGGATAAATCGCACTTGGAGTCCTAATCCAAAAATCCTCTTTGTGTCCTAACTCAACATGACAATCCTCTTCATCATCAGAATCGTTAACATTAACTGAGTATAATTTGGATTGAACAATGACTAAAATTATGCCCTACCTCTATGAAATGATTATACAAATACGTTTTAACACCAGAAGTCACACTAAGCATATGCCCAGTCAAACGTTGATGAATTTTTACCAACATATTGCAAACCACAATCTCCACAGGTAAGAAGATAAATAACTTGCTTTGATTTCCATCCTAACAAACATTCACAATCAACAACAAAAGTCTTCCCCGTAACATGACTGACAAAAGTTTCACCAGTTCTAAAAATCTTACAACACAAACATCTTGATGAATTACACTTTCGAAAAACAGCTTTATATATACTTGATAAAACACACCAACATATTTTTACACTGAAGGATTTTTCATTTTTCTTAAGCCATTCATTAACATCACTTTTTTTTTTCGACATTTAACCTAGTCTGGTTGGCCCAAACCAAACAGATGTGACGGGCTGATCAGGATACCGATTGGCGAGAGGCTGCCTCATGAAATGCGGGCGTTACCTGATATAGAACCAATACAGTTCTCCCACCGACATTGGCAATGTCTAGCGGTCAGGTTAACAGCCATTACCCGACCTTAAAATCCGATCGAAGTCAGCAGCTACTTCTCTTTCATGAAAACGAGAGCAGGCAGCTCAACCCCAAAAAATTAACAACAAGAAAAGAAAAGAACAAATAAAGAGAAGCATGAAAAAATAGAACGAAGGACTAATGCAAGATGTAAAAGAGAAAGGAACATGGATCAAAGATACAAAGAAGACCAAGACAGAACCTAGACTTCAGTAGTTACTCCACAAAACTCAAATTCTGCAACAGGTAAATGCAACCAGAGGTCCTTCAGTGGGGAAACATAGTCCACACAGCATCAGGATATGGTACAAAGATAATCAAATATCTGACCAAATATAGCACTGCGCAATGATTTCTCCCACGGTCCACTCAAATGTCAACGGCCCACTCAAAGGCACTTTTTGTTGTGTTTTGTCCTCGATCCAAACATTAAACGCTTTTTCCATCCTTTCAATATGATGACCACGGGACTGGAGTGAGACTTGTGTGCTTTGCGGAGCGCTGGTTGCAACACTTGCATGGATATTTGACTCACTTTTACAGATACACCGCAGAGTCGATTCATTGATCTTGCCAAACTCTTGCCAAGCTATCCAACAACTCGACTTTTTCACACAACCTCATTACCTTTCTCTGCCTTTTGGCACAACTAATTTTGTCCATCCTTTTACGTTTGGGCACCATTAAAAACGGTGCATGAGAAACAACAAAAGGCTCATAATGGAAGGTAATCGTACACGTGGACGCAGACGATGAAACAATAGGTTTCCCGCAATTGGTCAAACCCCGTAATATTCGAACCCGCGATATTTGAGGGTTTACTGTACATCAATACATGCGGTCAAACGGGTTGATAATTTTAGAAACAGACGTAGGGATGGGTAGACATTGTCTTAACTTTCACAGAAGTGATGCATGTCTAATATCACAATTAATTACTTTACGCTTATGCTAGACATTCACTTTAAGGAAACAACTCCGCTATATTAAGCATCTTTAGCCCACCAGGAGTCATTTCCACAGCAGTATATGCTCAGATGTCTGAAGCAAAATTGTTGTTCTTAATGCTTGAATTATATGTGTAGTGAAGGGGTTGTTGCATTTTATTTTATTTGCATATTTAGATTTAGCTTGTGGGGAATGTGCTTGTTGAGTTTCTCATCAAAAGTTCTTTTACAGGTCTGATCCACATTGTAAAGGTTGAACCTGAAGAATTGGATACTTTGGATCATAAAGGTGAGGAATGAGTTGGTTTTGCGAACTTATTAACAAAATCTTTTGCGAAGCTATGTACATTTGAAAAGGATTGCTTATCCTTTTGTCAGAGAAGTGAAGATAACCTTGCGGATGATCGACTCTCAGGGCGAATCTCAGTGTGTGAAATAAATACAGTCCAAAAAAATTAAATTCACATCTCCATTGAAAATAGTGTTATACATATACACCCCATTAAATGTAATGTTTAATTTCTATGCTTGATGTTGGCTTAATGGTTAGGGTGGTGGGCTTGGGATCCTAGGATCCTGAGATCAAATCCAACTCGGCTGTTAAATTAACACCCGGTGGGGTTTGATTCTGCCTGTCATCCTTCCGAGGTCAGCAAAATGAGTTCCAGCTTGTTGGTATCCTGTGTCGGAGTGGTGACCCATCCAGGATTGTGCCCAATAGCCAAGGAGACTGCTGAGGCAGCACCAACACTCTTCACAGAGTATGGTCCCAATAGATGGATGGATGGATGGATTAATTTCTGACCGCGAATAGACATGGTCATTTACGAACCAATTGTTGCAGCCAAAGAGGCTGCCCCAGCCACTTCGATTCCACAACTGTAAAACAAAACAACTTGCACCAAATTGTTTCAACAAGATGACTTGATCAATCACTGAAAGATCAAAGGAGAAGAAGGGAATTTCAAAGCAGTTAACATGGGCTTTGAACATGCATTATTTGTTAAACCTCGGTGCAATTCTCCTGATTCTCTGGGTTATGAAATCAAAGTAAGGCCAAAAAAAAAAAATGTTGCATTGGCGTAACCCGCCTGACCCTAAAAATTCCGCCGACCCTACGTTTTTTTTTTGTTTTTTTGCTATCGAAAAATTTTGCCGACCCTATTTTATTTCTATTTTTGTTGTTTTGCTATCGTTTTCAAGTATCTTGTTGATTGCGATCGCGATCGCAAAAACCCGGAAGTGTTTCGGACAGAACCCGCCGACAAAAAGGGTGGTACTCGAGCCGGGGGAGATTTTGGGAGGGATTTATTAGGAAAAAAAAAAAAAAGATCCCGACCGACCTACCCTATTATTCAGTGACCCGTTACGCCAATGCAACATTATTTTTTTTTGGCCTAATTACTCTGGCATTAAATTTATATCCATTTATTCATTTTTGTATTTTTTTGTATACAAAGTCAAGGCCCGTCGAAGAGCAAGAACACAACTAGTTATCAAGAAAAGGAAGGATATAAGGAATGAGGTGAAGTAAGTACAGGCAGATTGATTTGTGATTTTTATTTTTATTTTATTTTTTTGGAATGAAAGAAATAAAGTTTGTTTTTAGGTTTTTTTAAGTGAGGAGGGGGAATACATTAAGTTGAGGCTGACGAGGACAATACTTTGAAGAAAAGAAGCTAAATGAGGCACGTGGTATCGAAACGGAGACAGAATTTGCACACCATTTGGCTAGCTAAGGCCTGGACGCCTCGGCAGAAGTTGCACGGATGCAAATTCGACAATACAGCATGATGACACAGAAATTTGGATGAAAACACAAACAGCAGCACATGGATGAAAATATAACTGAAAGACATAATGGGTCTGGTCTGAAAAACCTAACTTTGAGTAACTGGAAGAAGGAGCTGCTGATGCAAACGTCTACGTGCAACAAACCTGGAACCGGAAGTGATTATCAATTTTAGCAATGATCGAAGGCTCATTCGGAGCATGTTGTACATACTGTACATCACATGCAGGACAAGGACTTTGGGAGAAAATGGACAAATAATAACAGTATATAAGAGTTCAACCAAGTATCCACCAAATAGACCAAACTAATTTAATGGGCTTTTCATTGATATGACATTATGATTTGAGAATTTTGTTTTAACAAACCCAGGCTGTGAAATTTTGGATTCAAATAATGAAAATGATTAGAAATGTGAACTTTTTTTTTTGTATACACTGTCGAGGCTCGTATGAGAGCCAACACACAAAAGTGCACAACAAGGGAAGCAGGAGACAAGAGGGGTGGGAGAGGGAAGGACAAAACAGTGGGGAACAGAGACATGATGAGATCTGTGAAAGGGAGAGGGATAGGTTGGGGTACACAGGGTAAACAAGATAGACACTGCAGGGACTTTGAGGAAGGAAAGCAGGGAATTTGAAGGAGGTGTGTTTGGGGTGGATTAGTGGGGGTAGAAAAGATTGAGGTTTTGTATGGGGAAAGATAAGAGGTGGTGGCGAACAGCTGTTTTGAATACCTGGAGTGAAGAATAGGATTGAAGAGAGTGTGCGAGTTTGTTCCAAACGTGGGGAAAAAAAAGAAATGAAAGAGTGAAGGTGAGCAGTGATTCCTGATTTTGGTAGTTTTTTTTCCAAAAGGGGGTTGCTGGTGGACCTTGCGCACCCTGCGGAAATATGGGGGGACATATCTCAGACAGAGCAAAGGGGTGGGGGGGAGATGAGGCCAGAGAGGACAGTAGAAGACAGAAAGACCACTGACCTGCCTGCAGTGAGAGAGTGAGAGACCCAAAGACTCAGCCTCATCACGGGAGAGATATCAATGATCCTCAATGCCTTGGATTCCACAGCGTGAACCCGAGAAAGATGAGAGGCAGCAGCACCAACCCAGAGGGGATAACAGTACTCCATCAGGCTGCGGACGAAAGCTTTGTATGTGGTCAGGAGCTAAGGTGGGCCGAGGAAGGACTTTGCACAACAGAGGATTCCCAGTCGGCGACTGGCTTTGGAGGTCAGCTTGAAAATGTGGCTTTCCCAGGAAAGATCATGGCAGATTTGTGATTTTACCCAGATCTGCAGAGAGCGAAGAAGCTGCTACTTGCCGGTCTGAGGGATGACAGGTGGTATGGCAGAGGGTGGAGTCATCAGCAAAGAGATAAAGAGGAGATCATTGATTAAAACCAGAAAAAGAACAGGGCCTAGAACACTGCTTTGAGGAGCTCCAGCCTGGACAGGAAGAAGAGATGAGAACTCCATTATGGGCCACATGTTGGTTGTGACAGGAGAGGAAGGCTGTGAGCCATGAGTGGAGATGTCCTTGGAGACCATAGGAAGAGAGTTTCATGAGCAGGGCAGGGTGCCAGACCATATTGAAGGCATGCAATATGTCTAGGGATATGGCTCTGATTTCATGTCTGGCATTGAGGACCTCCATCCCTTGTTGGGAGAGCAGAAGCAGCATATCCAGGGTAGAGTGACCTGGTCTGAAACCAAATTGATGATCGGAAATCAAGCCATTGGAGAAGAGGAAGGATTTAATGTCTGGAGCGATGATGGATTCCATAACTTTGCTGATGATTGGGAGAAGACTGATTGGTCTGCAGTTGCAGGGTTCTGTTTTTTGGACCTTTTTTAAACAGAGCAGTAATGTTTGCTGATTTCCAAGCAGATGGCAAATGACCTTGAGCAAATGAGAGAGTAAACAGAACAGAGAGAGGGTGAGCAAGAACAGAGGAGCAGGTTTTTAGGACATGTGGGCTGATGTCATCTGGACCAGTTACAGAATCTGAGTCGAGGTTTGACAGCAAGCTCTCCACCATGTCAGGAGAAAAGGACACTGAGTCCAGGGACAGCTGGGTGCGACTGGGTAAGGTGGGTACAGAAAGCGACGGGTTTCGGACACAAGATTTAGCTGCAAACACCGAGTTTAGGCATTCAGCCTTTTCACGTGCGGAATCAGCAGTGCGGCCTTTTGAGGTAAGGGAGGGGATGGAGGGGAACCATCCACCAGAAACAGATTTGATTAGATGCCACCAGGATTTGTAGGAGGGAGAGAGGTTTGAGAGTTCAGACTTGAGATTCGAAAGATGTTGTTTTCTGGCTCTCCTGAGGGTAGACACGCCCTTGTTCTGAACTTTGTGGAAGAACCTTTCTTCAGAATTGACCACTTTCATAATAAACTTGAAAAATGAAACTAATTTGAGGAGTAAGCCACAAACTGAGGCATTGTCATCGTCAATTTCCCCTTGAACAATTGATGATAAATTTGCATACAAAACGTGCATTATGCAACATTTTATCATTTTTTTGTGGAAAAAACTCAATCCCATCTCCTTTTTAATTGCTTTCGAGAGTAGAGGGGCCAATATGCAAAAAGTGGCCAAATTAATCACTTTGACTACTTTATCAGCTCGAAAATTTTCATTGTTATTTGATGTTAGGTACATATGTGGGGGACATCGCCAAGGTGGATGTAGATCCAGGAAGTGGTGCAATTTTTTTTTCTTTCTTTGAAAGCTGAAAGTGTGTATGACGACTATAATACAACACAGGCTGGTTTTGACTCCAGTTGTTGAGCAGTATCAGGAACACATACATGCTGCATCTGAATCCAAACTCTCCAAGATAACCTTGTCAACGCCCAAAGTTTCCTTCGCATGTGTGATGTTGAGAAAAATCAAATAATCAGCTTCTTCATGATTAGCTGTCAGGTCAGGAACATCATGATGGTGTCCACTGATTACTCTGACTGCTCTTTTAATATCACAAACCCAACATATAAATAGAGTTCACAGTCTGGCCCAAGCATCTCCTCGCGCTTCACAATCCAGTCTTCCCGAAGAAAGTAGCCGTATTTGCTTTGTTCTTTACACTTGACATCATTTTTCGCCGTTGTTTTGGAAGGGGTGTCATCCACGAAGGATGTTGAATTTATTGCATCTTTTCACTGCCTTTGCAAGCTCTTTCTCCTGATTTGATGGATTATATTGAGTAGTTGTCATAAACAACTGAAATGTACTTGCATTTCATTCCAAGGATTCTACTGAAGAGCTTATCAGAAAGCTCTCCAAATGTTTTGCAGGAGGCATTGTCTGTATATGCCTGGTGTTGGCTTAATGGTTAGGGTGGTGGGCTTGGGATCCCAGGATCCTGAGTTCAAATCCCCCTTAGCTGTTGAATTAATACCAGGTGGGGTTGGCTCTACCTGTCATCCTTCCGAGGTCGGCAAAATGAGTGCCAGCTTGCTGGTATCCTGTGTTGGAGTGGCGACCCATCCAGGATTGAGCCCAATAGCCAAGGAGACTGCTTAGGCAGCACCAACGCTCTGCACAGAGTATGGTCCCAATAGATAGAGGGATGGATTGTCTGCATTGATCATTCAAAGGAGCTTTATCAAGTCTATCACTCCAAATGTTGTTTCAAGGGAGTAAAGCTATAAACAACTGCCTGACACACTCAAACACAAGGAAGAACTAATCGGAATTGATTAATTTGTGGTACTTTGAATTGAATTCATTTCAGCCATCGATAAATATTTGGTTGTTTTGTCAATTGTTAAAGTGCTCTATTTTCTGATAACCTTCATCTCCATCGAGAATGTTAATAAATAATATTGCTGGGGTTTGGTTCTTGTTCTCAATATCTTTGTTGGGCAGAAATAAAATGATAAACTTCTCTCAACATCCATGTCTGGCCATCTCCTGAACCACATATTTTAAGGTTGTAGTCAATTGTTTTCCCATTACTTATTTGACCTCCATCAAAGTTTTGATGAGGTTGTTGAGATCTGAGATGAGGTTGTTGGAGAAAAGAAAAGATTTCAAATCAACTGTGATGATGCGTTCCATGACCCTGCTGATGATTCACTCTCTTTTCTACTTCTTTCCTGTTTCCTGTCTCTCTACTTTCTACCTCTCCTTGCTTTTCATCAACCTCCACCCTCTTCCCCTCTTATATAATGACCATAAAGTAAGACTGGCATGGTTTATCATCACTGGCTGGTCCATGTTTTGCATGCGTAAACAATAAAACATATTTGCTTTTTTAAATGTATTTCATAAATAAATGTATTTCCTTGCTTTGTAACTTTATGTCAGTTTGCTGTCTTTTTCTCAGTTTCTTTTGTGAAGATTGAACAGCCTGATTGGGACGTTGTGGACACTGCAGGTAAAATAAGTGTTCTTTCCTTTTGGAATTGTTTTTGTTTTTTTAATCATTGCTAAGGTTCAATACTTGCTCATTTTGAATATAACAACCTCAGATAGCACGAACTCTTGATAGTGTCGGCAGCTCACAAACTTAAGGCAGTGGTGTAGTGCCAAATTTTGTGGCCCTGCAAAAAAATGTCGGTCGTGACCCCATCGTCAGATCTACTGTCAAATCAAGTTTGAACATGACACTTTCCATTTGAGTCCCCAAAATGAGTGATAAATGAAATGCACGCATTTTACCATGATAAACAAAAGCTTAACACACACACACACACACACACACACACACACACACACACACACACACACACACACACACACACACACACACACTTGATCCTCACCATTCAAAACCCCCTTTTAAGAAAAAGTTAGATCAGTTGGTCTTGAAGCACCGTTTTTTGACAAACTGTATTTTTAAAGGAATTTTTATTGAGTTTTTTTTTTTTTGCCTCCGCTGACAAAGTCGTCGGAGGAAATGTTCGTTTTGGGATTAGTGAGGGAGTTAGTGAGTGAGGGAAATGCAACCAGCTTTTACACACTCACCACCAAGCTACTCATAGTAAATATGGGACAATTTCAATTCTGGCTTTCCTCCCTCTCGCCTGATCGATTCTGATCAATGTGAAGTGGAACACGATAGGCAATGCTAACCCTGGCAATCAAAAATCATGTCAAGAAAATATATAACCTTGGAATGGATTGTTGGATGGAACAAACTTGACGTGTTCTCATGTGAAAATCCTGTGATTTGACAGTTTTTGATGTCTTCGGGAAGTTATGGAAGCAGAAAGTACAGTTTGTGAATCTTTGCATTTTCATAGAATGCCAAAGAAGAGCATCGCACACAAACCTTTCATCAAGTTGTGTAATGCACAATGTCACATCCCATGATATTGATGCAGCAAAGAACTGGTATCTTATGGCTATGAAATTTGGAAATAGGTTTTGTGAAGCAAAATTCAGGTAAGCTGGTGGTGGACGTGGTATGTGGTGGAAATGCCATTGATGGACTCGACAACAACTGCCAAATCAAAAAGAACTGGGGAGATCAGGATGAGCAACACGAGGTATGATGTAGAATGCACCTGTCAACCAAATTTTTAAAAAAAACTTTTTTGTTGGGAGATATTATGTCGAGGCTCATGGAGGAGCTGTAGCAAAAAACAGATCAGCCAAAGGAACAGGAGAAAGAGAGTGGGGAAACACCAACAGCAGGGTTGAGGAACAAAATAGAGGGAGGTATGGATAAAGAAGGGATGTTGAGAATAATTATGGGTAGGGGAGAACACATGTGGACAGGATTGATTGTGAACCAAACTCTCATGAAGGAAAAACTGGAGACATGGAAAGAGGTGGGTTTGGGTATGGTAAATTAGGGGTAGAGAAGATCATGGATCATGGTTACGGATGGGGGATGATCTGAGATGAGGGTGAACAGCTGTTTTGAATCCCTGGAGAGAAGTATGACATTTAAGAGTATGAAGTTGGTTCTACATGTGGAAAAAAAACGAGGAATTCATGTGAGGAGGTGAACAATGATTCTGGATTTTTGGAGTTTCACCAGAAGTGGGGTTGCTGGTATACAGCCTGTGCCCCACAGACTCCTGTGGGGGACAGAACATGGAAAAGGCAAAGAGTACAAGACCAGAAAGGGTCGAGGGCACAAGATTTGGAAGCAAGCACAGATTACGCGACTTTCAAAATCCGCCCCAGAATGCCTGGCACGCATGCACATAAACCCCAAGAAATAGTGGTGTTCGGGGAACCTTAAAGTTTGTTTTGCTTGCCAAATAAGAATTGTTACCTAGAATAGCTCACAAAGCTTCAAAAAGAAGCTGAAAAAATATGTGGAAACATACCTGCGGTAAAGGGGTGCACAACGAAAGACTTGGAGAACTTGATGAACTCACCAAACAAGCTGATAGCTTGCAGCTCCCTGTATTGTAAACTCCCAAAGGCCCAAAGTGCAAGGCCCGAAGCTTCATCGATTGGTGCATTTTACCCAAACCTAAACCATCGTTGCCTTTGAATGGACTTTGAAACTTGCAAGATTACCTCATGTGAATGTGGTGGCTAGGCTTGGTGATTTATTTCATGGATGTCTTCAATTGGAAAGACGATGCTGTCATTACCAACATTCTGATAGACTTTTTTTGTGTATTTCTTGCATACGTAGCCGAGGCTTGTGGAAGAGCTAGTACACTGAACTGATCAGGACTTGACAAACAAAAACAGGACACAAAACACGCATGCATGTGGTGGACAAGATGGATACAGAAGTAAGCTCCAAGGAGGGAAAACTGGAAAATTGGAAGGAGGAGGGATTTGGGTGGGGTTAACGAGGAGAAAAAAGATCATGGTTTTGGATTGGGGACAATCTGAGATGGGGAGAACAGCTGTCTTGAAGACTGGAGGGAAGGATGAGATTGAAGCGGATGTGGAAGTTTTTTTCCCACAGGCAGGAAAAAAAGGAGAACAAATGAGTGGACATGATCAGTGTTCCTGGATTTAGGTAGTTTCACCAGAAGGGGGTTGTTGGTGGACCGTGTGAGCCCTGCTGAAACTTGGGGTGGGGTGGACAAAGCACAAAAACAGCAGAGGGTGCAAGACCATTACAGAGGTGGTAGAAGACAGAGACCACCGACCTGTCTGGATGGCAAAGTGAGATGCCCATGTACTCACCTTCGTCGCAGAAGATTCCAATAATCTTAAAGGCCTTGGCTTCCACGGCATCAAGCTGTGGATGAAGGCCTGGTGGGTGGATAGGAGTTCAGGTGTGCCATGGAAGGACTTTGTACGACAAAGGATGCCCAGGCGGCAGTTGGCTTTGGAGGCCAACTTTGAAATGTGGTTTACCCAAGAAAGATCATGGCTGATAGTGAGACTCAGGACTTTGAATGACTGAACTTCCTCAAGAGGATTGTTCAGAAAGTAGACAGAATGTGCTTTTGGAGAAAGATAGTGTGAGATTTGTCTGGATTGAAAGACATATTACAAGTGTTTGACCAGCTTGTGTTTTTTTTTTTTTGTAGATCTGAAGAGAAGGAAGAGGCTGCAGCATGCTTGTCTGATGGATGAGCAATGTCATGTCAGAAGGTGGATTCATCAGCAAATAGATAAAGAGGATTTTCCTGAGACTCAGAGGGATCATTGATGAAGATCAGGAATAGGACTGGGCCAAGAACACTGCCTTTGGCCACTCCAGCGTTGGCAGGGAGAGGAGATGAAAGGATTCCGTTGAGTGCCACACGGCTGTGAGAGTGGAGGAACTCAGAAATCCATGTATGAAGTTGGCCTTGGATGCCATAGGCAGAGAGGTTGAAGAAAAATGCAAGGATGCCAGACTATATCGAATGCTCCAGATATGCTGACAGAGATGGCCCTGATCTTATATCTGACATTGACGGTCTCATCTATTGTTGGGAGAGCAGAAGCAGCACGTCCAAAGTAGAATAACCTGGTCTAAGTGTGACTTGGAAGAGTTGGTGGTTGCAGAGAGCAAGGGAATGGAATCAAAAGATACAGAAGCAAACACAGAATTTAGGCATTCCATCTTCTCACGAGCAGAGTTTGCTGTGGTGCTAAGAAGGAGCACATGAAGTGGAGGGGTGCTGAAAAGGTGGGCACAGAAGGAGTGGGGTTGGGAGGATGCAGGCACGTAGGAGATAACGTGGGTGAGGGTCCTGACATGGAGGGGTTTGACATCGTTAATGAACGTGAAGGGGAGTTTATGGTTGCATGCAGGAAACCTCTGCGAACTTGACTGCAGTTCAAGATTAAAAACAAGTTGGAATCAGAATCATTTTGTATAACCATTGTCTTTTTTTAAATAGTCTGAACAGTTTGAGAGAAAAAATTGTGAAATAAGTGAATATTTTGTTTAATCATTGGCCGTGGTTGATGTCGTAGCGATCTTGAAGCGGAAAGTTGGCTCGGAGTGTTGTGCTTTTCAGTCAAAAAGTCGGAATGATTAGTAAGTTATTTATCTGCATATGTGCTGTTCAAATTGAGAACAAATCACAAAGCATGTATCTGACCCTCATCGAGTTTAACAACCTCTGGTGGTTCCGCACCTCTGGTATAAAAGATAATTTGTATTGAAACTCTCAATGACTTTTACAAAAAGAACCAAGTCATATTCTTGTGTGATTGGTTAACCCCACCCTCCATCCCCACCTCTCCTCCCCCACCTCATCCTCAGGCAGTCAAACAGAACATATTCAGAAGAATTCTGACACAAGTGTTCCAGGCCGCGGTCCTAATGTCCAAGTGAAACTCCACATCCAAAAGCAAGAACAGCAACCGAGCGCCAAGAAACTTCAACGCGGCTTGAAGTGCATGAGGACTGTTCGCAGCGATAAGTTGACCAAGCATGGAGAAAAATCCATGGTTGCTCAGAAGTCATCCTACACATCAAAGCTTTTGCAAAGGAACCTGAACAAATACATGGCGGAAAAACCCTACAAGTGTAAAATTTGCAACAAATCCTTTTCAAAACTATGTCTCGTGAAATACCACATGCATATTCACACTGGAGAGAAGCCGCACAAGTGCACAGTTTGTAGCAAATCGTTCTCCAGATCGTACACTTTGACAACACACATCAGAATCCATACGGGAGAAAGGCCTTACATTTGCACAGTTTGTAAAGAGGCATTTTCACTTCTGTGTAATTTGAAACAACACGTTAGAATTCACAACGGGGAGCAGCCCGACAAGTGCAAGATTTGCAACAAATCATTTTCAAAACCATGTCTCTTGAAATACCACATGCATATTCACACTGGAGAGAAGCCGCACGAGTGCACAGTTTGCAGCAAATCGTTCTCCAGATCGTATACTTTAAAAGCTCATATGACAATTCATACCGGAGAGGGACTCCACAAGTGCACATATTGCAACAAGTCATTTCTGCAATCGAGTCATTTGCAATCTCATATTAGGACTCATACCGGAGAGAGGCCTTACAAGTGCACAGTTTGTAGCAAATTGTTCGCCAGAACAAATACTTTGAAAGCTCATATGGGAATCCATACAGGAGAGGGACTCCACAAATGCACATTTTGCAACAAGTCGTTTTCGGAATCGTCTCCTTTGACGAAGCACATCAGAATCCATACGGGAGAACGGCCGTACATTTGTACAGTTTGCAAAAAGGCATTTTCATATTCGTGCAATTTGAAAGAGCACGCAAGAATTCACACCGGAGAGAGGCCCTACAAGTGCACGTTTTGCAACAAGACATTTCGACAATCGAGCAATTTGCGATCTCATAATATCATTCATACTAGAGAGGGGCCGAACAAGTGTGCAATCTGGAACAAGTCAGATTCAGAATCATCTCCTTTGACAAAGCAAATTGGAATCCATACGGGAGAACGGCCGTATATTTGCACATTTTGCAAAAAGGCATTTTCATATTCGTGTAATTTGAAACAACACGTTAGAATTCACACTGGAGAGAGACCTTACAAGTGCAAGTTTTGCCACAAGACATTTCGACAATCGAGCAATTTGCGATCCCATAATATCAATCATACCCACGAGAGGCCTAATGAGTGCACAACCTGGAGCAAGTCAGATTCAGAATCATCTCCTTTGACATACCACATCAGAATTCCTACAGTGTAATGGCTGTCCGATACTGTACACGACTTTCAAAACAACATATGAATGCGAGACGAGGCCTTTTGCGCATCTGCTTTGTGTGTTTTGAGTGACTCGGTCGGGCTCGCCGGCACTTTTAACCTGCCGTTGCTAGCACCAAATCGCTGTGTGATTCAAATTGTCTTTTAAACATCATTTTCTGCATTTAGACGAAAGTGTCAATTTTAGAATGGTTAACCATAATTGTTGTGTTCGTTGATGCAAAGCAGATTCACAGAAATCATGATGAAATATGCAATTTGGTGTCTGTCTGTCTTTCTGTCTGTCTGTCTGTCTGACCACGATACATTCGGTCGTTACTTATGCAATCTCAACCAAAATTTCTATGTGGATTATAGGTCACATGATATAGGTTCTAGCGACTTCATTTGCCCCCCTGCCGAAGAGAGTTTTCCGCCTTGGAAATGCACTATATTAAACTGTACAGATAGTTTGTCGTGGCGTTTTTTTTATTTCCCACCGCCACTTCTAATAACAAAAGCAATAACAACAATAATGATATTACAGAATATTGACGTGTAAAATGTAATAACAAAACTACATGAATACTAATAATATCCCCTCTCTCCAAGGGGTTTTCCTTCTTTGAGAAATGCCGTGTTAAGTAAGGTGTATAAATAGCTTTTCATGGGGTACCCTTTCCAGAAGTAAAAAATATATATATTATAAACCACAAAACATGATTACTTTTTTAAACAGTCGCTAATGTTGTTTAACGCAAGACTGAAAGGGAGGAAACCTGATGTTCTTGAGACATTATATGCTTATCGCATCCCCCACAGACTAAGGGACCTGAGCCGACTCGAGTAGGTAGGCCACGAGCTCGGCTGCAATGATATTTAGCTCATAAAGGTCTTGAGAATGTGTGACGTGTGATATTGCCCCCGACACCCTTTTGGCCCAATTGTGACCTTTATTCGATGCATAACCATATTTCTCGCAGTTTGAATTTATTTTTATCTGGGTTGAGACACTCCAAAGCCATGTTGAAAATGAACAAATAGTGTTCCATGATCCCAATCAAGTGTGAGAGTTGGATGTGCGTTTGAACCTGTGGTTTTGTAGCCTGTTTGAACCATAGGGAGCGGGTGTAACCGTGTAGGAAATACGAGACATATCTGTGAATGAGAGGTGAGCAGCGGCAGTGTGTTTAACACACACACGGACAGACACTTCTACTTTTAACAATAGATGCAAAAATCTAACATAATGTATCGTAGGGCTCCAGAACCAAAATATATATATATATATATATATATATATATATATATATATATATATATATATATATATATGTGTGTGTGTGTGTGTGTGTGTGTGTGTGTGTGTGTGTGTGTGTGTGTGTGTGTGTGTATGATGTGTATGTATGTATTGTTGCGAATTCGCGCCCGCCGGCGTGCGGACAGCCACGTCACTCGAATCGCGACCGCGTCGCCCACTGGACGGACAATTCAGTCGTGACCCTCCGGGAACTATCGCCCGGAGCCAGTCACGGGTGGGCCTTTCGACCTCACCACAATCGTGCCAATCGGCCACCCGCGTAAGATAGGGTTGTTCGCCAAACTCGACCTACCGAAGTACCCACGCGGATGGTACGCCGGGCGATCGTACCTCGCCGCAGGTCGACTCCAGACACGAGCCGCTTGGGCAGCCCGTTCCGTACTATCGGGATAACCGAGCGCTGTTATCGTCGACCTCGACGGTTCAGATTATCTACCGGGCGTTTTGCACCCACTACGAACCCTTTACTTGAAGCAGGATGGAGGGTCAATAAAGAAAAGACGAAGCGAAACGGGAAAACAGTTCACACAATGCACATTTATTTCCCGGCACACGGAAAGCACATATATACAGCCATACAGTCAAAATGCACATATAAAAGAAGAAGACAAAAAGCAAATGTAAAAGCGAAGACACAATGCAGAGCTATCCGACTACGCGAGCACACGGCAACACTTATACAATTTTACTTCACAGACGGCGCCGACAACACATATTCCCAAAGCAAAAGAAAAGAGAACCACCCTCCAGGATGAGGGGGCAGACAGGCCTGTAGGCCGAGACCGTGTCGGGCCTACCCGTCTGGTGATGAGACGCGGAGCGGCGGTGGTGCCTCAACTCCGCGGGCCTCGCGGACAGTGTCTGGTAGGGGGTGGGAAGGGGGGCCCCCTTTTGTCGCACTATCTCAGCGCGGGGGGAAACAGGAGGGGGTTGCTGATGCTCAGGGAAAGGAGGATATAACCCTGTCTCGGGTCCCGCGGCGAGCGTCTCCTCCTCCACCTCGGTCGCGTTGCTGGCCTCTCTGGTGTGCAGCTCCCGGCACCGACGCGAGCACCCCCTCGTCTGCCTTCGCCGCCGCCGCCTCTCCACAGCTCCGTCCTCTTCACTCCGACTCCGCGAACTCCCAACTGCACTCTCCCTCCAACGCACACCACTTTTCTGACGAACGCAGCCGCCTATATAAGCCCCGTGGCTTCGCCTTTGACCCCCTGCCTTCGACCTTTCACCTCGCTCCCCATTGGCCCGAGAAAAAGTGGGCGTGAATGCTTTTTGATCCATGAATTTGCATATAGCGACCGCCCTCCAACGCCCTGGAGGCGGGGCCAAATCGCCCCTCGCTCACCGATTGGACGGAACAAAAGTGGGCGTGAGTCGTTTTTGATCCGTTTTTCTGCGGAAAGTCCGTGGTTTTGTACACTCTGTTCGGCGCGCGCCCTGCACGAGTCCAATACCGGTACCCACAAGCGGCGCAAGAACGGTGGCGATGCGATGGTTGCGAGATGTGACGGTAAAGGTCGTGGCTGTTGTGGTGAAGCGGCGTTGTGGTGGGTGGTTGATGTTGTGATGACTGTTGAGACGTGGTTGGTGGTGGTAATAATGGCGGTTGGTCCAAAATAAAGATAGTAAAAGAAAAACGGCTATCCTGAAGAGTCGCAGCACGCATGAATGACATGTATTCCCACTAGACAACGGGTTTGGGCCTAACTACACATATACTTACGGAGATATCTCACCTAAGGGACCTGAATGGTGGTGTGCGAATTTCGTCAACCACAACACTACCCCCTCCCCTTTTTACAGACTCGTCCCGAGTCGTCAAATTTTCGTGTGCCATCATGTGTAGTTTTCCCCTAGTACATTTTACCTACGGATCCCTGAGTGCGACATTCATGGTATTCGTGTCCCCAAAATAAATAACCTGAGGGCTGCGTAACTACCTAAACAAACTCACTCACACGGACGACTTAAATAAAATTGCCGGCGCTAGGACAGACATGCCGGGGGCGCACTCATATTTACAGTACATCTTAACCTTAACTTACAAATTTTACACTAAACCATGGCCCAGGATCAATGAACTCTGCAAAAGAAAGCAGTTAACAGGGAGCCAGGCTGCTCGCATGCAGTCTCTGGCTCAGAACAATGCAGGTGACAGGGAACGTGGCTGGCTGCTCACACGCAGTCCAAGGCCTTCCCTTTTGAACTGAACGCAGTGAACCACAACGGTGCATGGGCTGCACAAACGTCGTCTCCGTGCCAGCTCAAGTGGCACACGCAATAAACACAACGAATGGATGGATGAACACAACATGGTGCACGGGCCGCCACTGCAGGCCCGTGTTGTAGTTGCCAACAGGGCAGTTCTCGCAGCTTGCAAACTGTTGCCTTGCGGATCCTGGCGCACATGGAAATGAACAGGGAGGGGCAGAGCAAAATTGAACGGGGCTGGTGAACATGGGCAGTGGGCATGGCATGGCAAAGGCAGCAGGCAAACACAGCCCGCCGAAGAAGGCCACTGCAGGCAAACACAGCCGGCAGATGCACTGGCCGGCACAGGCCTTGAAGAAAAACAGCCAGCAGATGAAGTGGCCAGCACAGGCCTTGAAGCAAAACACGGCCAGCCTATGGCACAGGCCTTGCAGCAAAACAACAGCTGCCGATGAAGTTGGCCGGCCTCCGCCTTGAAGCAAAACACGGCCAGCCGATGAAGTTGGCCAGCCTTTGCCGTTCAGTGGAGGTTGGTGGAGGGAGTGCGGTGGTGCTGGCCACTTGGAAGGCGGGCTCGGACCTACCCTACGGTCTCCCTCCCAACCTATTGCCTTTGCCTGTCACTGTACATACCCACTCCCTTAATTTGTCAAACCCCAATTTAGCCCCAACTTAATTTTTTTTTTTTTAAACTCCCCACTATAAATCGTCCCCTAACCCCCTTTATCGTCCTTGTTCGGCTAACCTACCCTGTCACCTAGCCTACTCCCAACCCCTACGTTCCCTTCCCGGAGGGGAGTAAGGGAGAGCTAACGTCCTGTGTCGAGGCCCAACGAAGCCTCAGAATGGCCTCCCCAGAGTTCGGCGATCTATAACCAAAGTGGGTCCAGCGGCCCACAACGACAGCGAGGGGATGGATGGTGCGGAGGGGTACATCTCCTAATCTACCCTAACCATTTAACTGTTAAACTACCCCGGGGCTTTCAACAAGCGCCTCTCACTTAAACTATTGGTTCTAACAACCCAGATTCCCGTCGCCTGTGTTGGTGTCCTCACAATTTCGGGCCTCGCCCCCCAATTTTCTCTCCGTGCCCTCACACGGTCTCCTGGCTGGGACACGTGGCTCCCTTTGGCAGGCACGACCCTCTGCCGAATCTCCCGCTATGGCACCCCCGGGCACTACACTGCCTCCGAGCCTACCAGCTCCCTAACACCGGGAGTGCCCCCATGGCACCTCCCCTGAAACGCACACGTGGCAGGCTGGCCTCCCGGGCCCCTTTCCGAGGGTCACCCATGCCCACAACACTGCCCACGCGGCTAATGGCGCCCCGGGCCCCCGCACCAAGCAGGCGCACCCGTGCCCACTACGCTATCCCGGCCCCCCATGGGCCCTTGGCCTACCACGGCCGACTAGCCTGGTGCCCGGGGTACCCACTCAGCGATACTCACTTTTCGCAGCCACGCTCCCAGCCCGTCAACAGGGCTCCTGCACCCCTCCAAACGGGTTTCGAGCCTACACTCCCACCAACAACAAAACGACTTCCATATTTGTTAATTTGACTAACCCAGCTAACTCACTCTACACTGACCCCGGGGGTCCCTTGGGCGGGAGTCACTCCTCCCCCCAATCACTCATCGCACCATGCATTCCCCATTCGCTCCACTCACACAGACCCGCTGGCCTCACTCACTCATCATGTACTCACCTCACAACTCTTCAACACACACACCGCTGAACTCTGCCATCCTTCTAACTACATCCCCTAACTAACTCGTGCTCCCACGTCGTCCCTCAAACTACAGCACGTTCCTTTTAACACTACGTAGCTAAACTACGTCCCCACTACACATTCACAAGTCTGTCCATGTCCTCAAATAAATCATTTTATTTCCCAACCTAAAGCTCACGAAATCCCTCTACCTCATCCATTCCACGGACTCCATGAGGACTTACCCCTGCCCCATGAAGTCGGTCTAACTAAGCTAACCCTTCCCCCTAACTAGTTTCCATCCTGTGCCCCGGTAAGGGGGGTCTTCCACCCCTTGCCCAGGAATCCTGTGCACCCGAAAGTGAGGCTTGCTTTTTTTTTTTTTTTTTCCATGCGCAGCACCTGCGCGGCAACTCAGAGCTCGCGCACTTTGCACCTGCCCGTGACGTCATGCAGCTGCACGTGTTCCTCGTCCCTCCTTGGACGGTACCATCCGGCAGGGATACCCCTCCTGCCGGATTCCAACCCCGCGTGCAGCCATGACGTCACCGTGCGCATAAAAAAAACACAAGCCCCACGTCTCGAGGGGTTCCCCACGCGAACACATGTGCTTTACCCGTTGGAGCTGAACACACACGATCGCATGGAGAACCCGTCCGGTCCAAATTCGTTTACCTGCCTAAACTTTGTCCGTCCGCGGGATCGGCAAATCCACCGCTGGCGTTTCCGGACCGGGACTTCACTCTCGCAAGCGAGCACGTGGTGGTCTCGTGCGTTGCACGAGACTTTTTGCACTATCTCAGCGCGGGGGAAAGGGGGACTTGTTGATGCCCTGGGGTAGGAGAATGGCTGGCTGGCTTGGGTCCCGTGACGAGCGCTCCCACACCGCGACTTCGTCCCCGACTGCCGTCCTTCTCGCCTCGGACCCGAGCTCCTTTGCCTCTTCCCGCAACTCTTCTCAGCCGACTCCAGAACCCAACTCTCTCGATGACACTCTCTTCCTCCGGCTCTCTTCCACTCTCCAACCAAAACTGACTCACTCTTCCACTATTCGCCTTGCGCTCGCCGTTTTATAGGCTGGCAGGAGCAGCTAGTATGCAAATATTCGGATCAGGATGACCTCGGGGGCGGAGCCACGCTCTCCCATTGGTCGGAGAAAACGGGGGCGTGAACCTCCCCTGATCCTAGAATTTGAATGTATCGATTTCACACAGACGCGCCTGGAGGCGGGGCCAAGCCGCCCCGCGCTTGCTAATTGGACGGAGGAGAAGTGGGCGTGTAGCGTTCTTGATCCGAATTTTCTCTCGGAAAGCCCGCTATTTGCGCTCGCGGCTCGGTGCGTTCGGCACCAATCGCCGAACGGGCCCGAGACAGCCCGACGCTCATTGTTCACAGGTGGTGCAGGAATGGCCGTAGAAGGAGAGAGGTGAAGGTGGTGGAGGGTTTATCGGTGGTGGTTTGATGGTTATGGTGCCGCTTGGGAATGGCGGTGATGCGATGATGTGGGATTGAGTTGTGAATGTAAAGGTCGTGGCTGTTGGCGGCATTGTTGTTGTTGTCTGAGGGTTGGAGTGTGGTTGTAGTTGGTGACGATGGCTGGCGTGGTGGTTAAGGTGGTTGTTGTGTGATTGCGGTTGAGACGTGGTTGGTTCAAAATAAAGATAGAACAGAAAAACGCCTAACTCAAAGGATCGCAGCCCAAATGAATCACATAAATTCCCTCTAAACAACGGGTTCGGGCTAACTACACATGTACTTCGAGATATCTCACCTACGGGCCCTGAATGGTGGTTTGCGAATTTCCACAGCCGTTACAGTATATATATATATATATATATATATATATATATATATATATATATATATATATATATATATATATGTATGTACACACACACACACACACACACACACACACACACACACACACACACACACACACACACACACACACACACACACACACACACACACAGTCGGAAACCGCTTTTCATCTTCTTCTTCTTCTTCTTCTTCTTCCGGCTGCTCCCGTTAGGGGTCGCCACAGCGGATCATCCGTATGATCCGCATAGTGATTTGGCACATGTTTTACGCCGGATGCCCTTCCTGACGCAACCCTGGTCACCTCTTACGACACAGGGATATGGTACACCTATTTTAACCGGGGTATACACCGGCCCAGTACACTGGTACTCATTTCGTCGACCTCGGAAGGATGACAGGCTGAGTCAACCTCCTCGGAAACCACTATTCATGTATCCTGCATATTCGTGGTTTATAAAATGTGACCTGCTTCAATATTTGCAGCCCTGTGCTTCGCGTATTCGTGGGGTTTTTTTGTGGGTGTATTTGCGATAATTTTTTTTTCCTCGCGTTTTTGCAGTCGTATTTGCGGTTTTTCACAGGATTTCTGATTTTCCCTCGTGAATCATGAACCGCCGGGAACCTGTCCCCTCTTTTTCCATTGAAACAATGCCCCGACATTTACGGCATTTTTCAGGAACATATCCTCCGCGAATAGTGAACTCCATCTATTTTTACAGCACTTACAGCCTATATAAATGCCCCCTCTCCCAAACATGAGAAATAGTAAATATCATTTTAAACTTACCCTGTACATTGACAAGCCCCAGATATGACCTGCCTTCACTGACTGGGATGATTGGGGAGGTTGGTTGGAATGCGCTGTCGACAGCCCGCCCATCGGTCTTGCGACCGTCCATGCACATGGCCATTTGCAATACAGAAAGGTGCAAGATCTCAATTTTTTGGGCAAACTGAGAAATTTCTTCAACACTTTTGTTGTGTCGAGGTAGAGCCCTTTTACGTAGGTACATTTTCAAGTATTCTCAGCTTATTTTAGAAGCTTTGTGAGCCATTTTAGGTGACAAATCTTATCTCATACACACAATAAACTTCATTTTGCCCCAAAGCTGGCAGTTACCTGCGGTTTCTGTACACGTGCACCGAGCATTCTTGGATGGGTTATGTCATTTTGAAATTAGCTTGTTGCAGTTTTCAAAAAGCCATTTTCACATTTGAGTAATTTGAAATGGTTTGTTAGACCACACACCAGAGAGAAGCCTGACAAGTTCACTTGATGCAACAAAACATTTTGACAAGAAAGCATTTTGCAATCTCATGAAAGAATTCCTTCCAGAGAGAGCACCTACAAGTGGACATTTTTTAAACAAGACATTTGTACGCGTTAGCTGTTTGCAATCTCATATTATAATTCATACCCAACTGAGGGAACAGGAAAGGTGACACCCCTACTGTTTATGGATGATGTAAATGTCTTCGAACCAAATGACCAAAAAATTGGCCAAACAACTAAAACTAGTAAAATGGTATTCCACGAACATTAAAATGGAACTTCTCTGAGATAAATATGCCAAGTGCATGTTTGTAGCAGGTAAACCAACAAACATGGACAATATAATTACCAATCTAAGAACAACAAGACGAGGTTGAAAATGAAGCTACATACACGTACCTCAAAGTAGAAGAGGGCCACCAAACATGTCACAAACAAATACGCAAAACAATTGCCAAGGAATACCAACATAAAACAAGGACAATCCTAAAAACATCTCTCTCCCAAGAAACAAAATCAAAGCTAGAAAACAACTCGTACAACCAATGTTCCACTACAGTTGTTGAATAGTAAACTGGCTGCAATCGGATATCAACATGCTCGATACAAAAACAAGGAAACTCTTCACTATCTACAAAATGTTCCACAAAACGAGTCAATCCTGAGAATGTACCTGCCGAGACGAGAAGGCAGGCGGTGGTGACCTGAAGGAGCACAGAATAATGATTTCACAGAACAATGATTTGAGGAGTATGATGATTGAGGGAGTACTGAATAGTTCAACAAACGAACAAATCCAATTTGTCCACAAACATGAAGACAAGCGAGAACAAGTCTGAAGGCGACAATGGTTCACGAGCGGTATTTGATGATGTAGATTGTTTCAGAAGTCAAGGATGAGACAATGTGATAATTTTTGACCAAGTTATAATTAATTATAGTGGCCTTCAATCAACAGCTGCAAAATGTCGAAAACCCGGTTTTGTTCAACAACTTTCAAAATTTGACCTTTGCATAACCTTTAAAGGCCACAAAACAATGTTGTGGACATTAAAATAAGGAAACAGGATACGTGCTATAGCTTATTGGAGTTAGTTCGTCGAAGAAGGTCGAAAACCCGGTTTGATTCCCACAACTTTGAAAATTTGACCTTTGTGGCCTTTAAAGGTCAATGGTCAAGGATTATGACCTTTGGTGCAAAACTTCCTCTGGAACATTCCAGGAACAATATAACGTCATATAGGCTATATGGCATTTCGCACTCCTCGGATTATCCATACTTTGATGAAATCAGCGTAAAAACAAACTTGAAGGGGGCGCCACGGGCAAGGTGTTCGAGATAGAGCAAAATGGTTTCAAGTCTTTAGGTGGGGAATGACCTCAAGATTATGCATAAAAATATTGTCTTCCTCGCTCTCAAAGTTTGGGCGGTCGTATGATTTTTATGTCAAAATTTGCAATTTTCGAAGTTTTTGACCTTGTGACCTTGACCTTGGGAAGAAAATGAAAAATCGGACAACGACAAGTTTTAGATAATTCATTTTGCTATTCAAATACCGAAGAACCCATTCCATTCAGTCAATTCCCGAGGAGAAGATAGATTTTTAAATCCGACTACCCCCTAAAAATGGCTATTTTTTGGGCGTGGCTCCGCCCACAATGGGCGTAGCACGACCTCATCCAGGAAAACACAACTAGACGTTGATATCGAACACATCACCAAGTTTCATCAAGATCGGATCAAAGTCCACGGAGTTATGCTCTGGACAGACAGACAGACAAAATGAATATAGTGGTCACTCTGGCTGGCGCTGGTGAACCAATATGTATGTCTAATTCACCTTGCAAAAAATTCTAAGAACAGGTGTGAAAAGAAGATTCCACACATGGAATTGAAATTGCAATGAACACAGCCCCAATGGTTCACAAAGAAGAAGGGAGAAAAATATATAAATATATATATATATATATATATATATATATATATATATATATATATATATATATATATATATATATATATATATTGTTACGTTTGAGGGGGGGTATGCATTCAAAGGGTAATTAGGATGTTTAATTAGGTATGCCATGCTGTTGGAGTTTACCAGGATCTCGATGTAATAAGTAGCAATTCAGTGGTGATAAGTTGTCTAGTAAATGTTCATTTCTTCAAGGGGGGAAATGATAATTGTCACGTAATTAGATAGGGACACGGGATAGGGTAAGTGTGTCTGCGTAAACCCCTTTTTGGTATTCTCTGGAGGCTGGCCGTGACGTCACAGGACAGGGCTGCGGATGGCTCCGCCCCGTGATCACGATTGGCGGAAGGCGACGGCGGTGGGCCAATAAAACGGCTCGATTGGAAGTGACGAGGACCAAAGATAAAAAGGTTCTGTTCGGGGTCGAAAAGGAAGAGGAAGAAGATCGGGACAAAAAGATTTTTTTTTTTTGGTGTGGAGGCTGTTGCGCGGGAAGCATACTTGTTGTTGTGCTGATTCGATCGTGTTCTTCATCGTGTCTTGGAGCCTTGCTGAGCCTCGTGCCTCACCTTGGTTGGCTCTGGGGTTCTGCTGACTCGGAGTACGGGGTCGAACGGGGGGCGGACCTGCCTCCCTCTCCTGCTCGAAATTTGGTGCCAGAACTGGTTCCCTGGCGGCTGTGAGCGGACTTGGGCCAGGACCAGGAGGTCGACAGCACCACGGTTTCTCCTGCCCCCCCCCCCCTGACGAGAGCAAGGCCAGCTCGTCCGACGCCGATCCAGGGACAGTTGCGTCCACACCACGGTCCAGCCTGACCACCATAAGTAGCTACGTTGTGTGTGTGTGTGTGCGTGTGTGTGTGTGTGTGTGTGTGTGTGTGTGTGTGTGTGTGTGTGTGTGTGTGTGTGTGTGTGTGTGTGTGTGTGTGTGTGTGTGTGTGTGTGTGTGTGTGCGTGTGTGTGTGTGTGTGTGTGTGTGTGTGTGTGTGTGTGTGTGTGTGTGTGTGTGTGTGTGTGTGTGTGTGAACTTGGCGCCTTAGAGGGATTGAGAACTGTATATTCATTGGAATTGTCTGTGTTTTTCCCCACGCCCGATCCCACACCATCCCGTCGAATCACCCCGGATCCCTCTTCTTGTCGAGTCTTGTTATTTCCGGTTAATAATAAAAACAAATAAACATCATCAACTCAGTGAAAAGCGACTCGTGCCACCTTCCTCGTCCCGTTTGCGGTAGAGCGATTAGAACCGCCATGTTTGGGTTATAAATAAATAAACCGCCTCCATCGTTTCGGCTCATTCTACGTTGGCGGGACTGTTCAAGTCCCGTGGACGTCACATTGGTGTCAGGAGTGGGATGTTCGAACCCCTCTAAATTATATTTGGTATCGGGAGAATATACCAAGATTAAAATCTCGCCACGAATTGGAATCTAAAACTACTGCAGAAAAGCGCGCGAGCGCGGGAAAATTTTGGCGGGATTTTTCAAATTTAAATTAATTGGCGGCAAACGGGACTTCTGCACCATGGCGGATGTGCAGATGTTTGAGGAGGAAGGCCACGTGTCTGGCAGCGAGTCGGGGGAAGAGGGGAGAGACGGGGGTAGAGTTGGAACCTCCCCCATTCCGAACGTGGACCGTGTTTCATCGCCCGTCACGGGGCCGGCAGCGCCGGAAACCGGTGCGATGTCGATCCAGACACTGTTGGAATGTTTAATAGGGGACATGACGGTACAAATGACAAATCAATTCGTGACACAGAGGGCAGAAATGACAGATCAATTGGGGGTAATGGGGGTACAGTTGGGTGCACGGATTGATTTAATGAGGGATGAATTGGGGGAAAAGATGGAGAAAATGAAAACTGAGATGCAGGAGTGTGTGGATGTTAAATTGGGGGAAATACAAAGTAAATTCGAGGATAGATTGGAGGAAACAAAGGTAGAAATTACATTGGAGGGGGAAAATATACGGAAAAAATTGATAGATAAAATTGATGCAACGAACATTTGGGTTGATAAAGTGGATGAAAGCCTGGAACGTCATCGTGCCTGTGTGGATGCTCGTATGCAGCTGCAAGTTGAAGAGTGGGGAGAGTTGAGGAAGCAAGGGATGAATTTGGCGGAGGAGGTAAAAGGATTGGAGGCTCGTTTGGACGAACAAGATAAAATTATGAGCCAAGATGAAGTCTTGGATAAAGGCCTGGTAGAGCCGTCTTTTGTAAGTAGAGTGTCCGGGTTGGTTGAGGAGCAGCTACAAACTCGCGACGGAGCCTTGGAGGAGGTTGTGCGGGCCCAGAAGATCCTGCGGGAAGAGGTGAATCGGTCCATTCAACGTTTGGAACAGGAGGCAAAATTGACCCATGAGACCCTCACCACAAAACATCTTTGGCCACAGTGGGCTCCGAATTTGGATGCGCAGCCACAAGGGTGTTTGATCCCTGGGCTGGATTCGGACAAAGGAGAAACTGAGAAGCGGGCCACCGTAAAAGTGATCCCCCTGGTAAGTTTCGACGGGTCAGGGAGCGTTGAAGCTTTTCTGACGCAATTTGAGTGCATTTCCCGACTAAACGGGTGGAATGAGCAGGAACGTACAAGGAATTTGGTGGCAACGTTGCGGGGACCAGCCGCAGATGTGTTAAACGTGATTGCGGAGGGGATGTTGACCAGCTCCCACATCTGCGAGGCGTTGAGCCGTTGGTTTGGGTTCGCGGCAAACTGTGATCTGGTGCGGGGCCAGCTCCAGCACCGCAGATTAAAGCCGGGTGAGACAGTGCAGGAGCTGGCACAGGACATTTACCAATCAGTCAGGATCGCGTATCGGGACCTTACAGTGGAGGCATGGGACAGACTGGCACTAGAGAAATTTTTAGCTGCTCTTCCGGACCCTGAGGTCCGAGCGCTAGTGGAGCTACAGGATCCACCCACCGTTCACCGAGCGGCTGAGTGCGCAGCCAGGCTGGCCTCGTGGAGGCGGCCGGGTCGGGTGCCCGAGAGGCTATCGGTGACGGTCCGACAGGCAGAGATTCAGGATCAACGAGAGGGGCTGGGAGAAATTGGCATTACCCAAATGTTTCAGGAAATTTGCCAGAAACTGTCAAGTTTGATAAGGGGTAATTCGGTAGTAGGTGCGCTAAAGCGGCGGGGTCCAGCCCAGCCAATAGAGCAATTCGATTATGGCCGAGGGGGTCCGGAACCGGAAGAGACATTTCACCGATACTCACGGGGGCCTTTTATGGGGAGTTGTTTCCGGTGCGGGCGAAGAGGACACATGCAACGATATTGCCGGTACCCAGCGATGGAGGGACCCTCCAATAGACTTTTAGACTCGGAGAGGGTGAATCCTCCTGCTGAACTGCCAGGTCGATCCGAGATGCCCTTACCGAGGTCGAGTCCAGAGATCACTGTCGGGGGTCGGGGAAACTAGATTGGGCTGAGCATATACGGCCATGCTCGGCTGCTGAGATTGTGGCGAAGTGCCCTCCTTTGGTGGAAAAAAAAATGAATTGTGGGAAAATTGGCATGGGTTTGTAAGTTCTGCTGGGTTTTAGAGTGACAATCGGGACAGTGGGTAATTGGTAACAAAGCGGGCACAAGTGGCTGTCCAATGGCTGGTGCGTGGATCGGGTGAGAAGTGCTGTGTGAGTTGTTTTAAGTGAAGAAGTGAAATGTATGGTGCACACATTGTTTTTTTTTATTGGGCATGGTGTGGTAACAGGGAAGGTCATGGTCGGCGAAGTGGTAGAAATGCAGGTGTCACATGTAAGGCCGATGGGGTGGGGGAGTCATGTGGGTTTTGTGGGTGGGGATGATGTGCTTGTCCACAGGGATTGCTGAAGCTCACGGTGAGCGGGAATTGCGACCCCCTTCAAGGAGATTCACCACCTGGTGGCTGATGGTGACAGTGTCTGGAGGCAACTGGGAGAGGGTCTGGTTGGGCGACCAAGGCGGGTAGGACCTTGGCGACCCAGGAAGGCCAGAGGAGCCAGTGAGACCCCTTCCAGAGTGTTGTATGGGATTAGAGCTGATGGCTACCAAGGGGGAGGGAATCAAAGGGAGCGGGGCGGAGAAACGTCCGGGTTGGACTAAAGCTTACCTGTGGGCATGGTTGCACCTGAGATGCCCCCATCATCTTGTGGTAACCCACCCCACGGCCACGACGGGATTCAGCCTGCATGATTAAAATGGGGACCATGACCTAGAAATGTGATGATTACCATGGTGTGAATGT
>NC_140966.1:103245309-103335309 GCF_056783735.1 Eptatretus burgeri | reverse complement strand
ATGGGGAGCGAGGTGAAAGGTCAAAGGGAGGGGGTCAAAGGCGAAGCTACGGGGGGGGGGGGGATAAAAGGACCGTGTTCGTCAGTCAGAAGAGAGTCGGAGAGTCCAGAGGCGGAGAGTAGGAGAGTAGGAGAGTCGGAAACAGAGAGTCAAGACTTCGCGGGCGGTGGAGCTGCTCGTCGTGTGCGTTGGAGTTGGAACGGAGGGGACGGAGCCGTGGAAAGGCGGCGACACCAGACGAGGGGGTGCTCGCGTCGTGCAGGGAGCTGCACCCGAGGGAGGCCGACAGCGCGACCTGGCCGAGGTGGAGACGCTCGTCGCGGGATAATAAAGATCCTCTATACCCCGAGCATCAGCAACCCCCTCCTGTTTCCCCCCCGCGCTGAGATAGTGCGACCAAGGGGGCCCCTTTCCCACCCCCTACCAGACACTGTCCGCGAGGCCCGCGGAGTTGAGGCGCCATCGCCGCTCCGCGTCTCATCACCAGACGGGTAGGCGCGACCCGGTCTCGGCCTCAGGCCCGCCTCATCCTTGAGGGTATTCTTTTCCTTGGTTTTGGGTATGTGTTGTCGGCGCCGTCTGTGAAGTAGAATTGTATAAGTGTTGCCGTGTGCTCGGTAGTCGGTATTAGCTCTGCATTGTGTTTTCGCTTTTACATTTGCTTTTTGTGTAAATTGAATTGTGTCTTCTCTTTTATATTTGCTTTTTGTGTAAATTGCATTGTGTCTTTTCTGTGTGCTTTTGGTGGAATTGAATATGTGTGCTTCCCGTGTGCCGCGAATAAATGTGCTTTGTGTTGAACTGTTTCCCGCTTCGCTTCGTCATTTCTCCCATTGAATCCCCATCTTGCTTCACGTAAAGGGTTAGTAGTGGGCTGAATACGCCCGATAATTAATCGAACCGTCGAGGTCGACGATAACACCGCTCGGTTATTCTGATAGTACGGAACGGGTCGCTTAAGTGGCCCGTGTCCGAAGTCGACCTGCGGCGAGGTGCGATCGCCCGGTCTACCCTCCGCGTGGGTACTTAGGTAGGTCGAATTCGGCGAGCAACCCTATCCCATGCGGGGGCTGATTGGCTCGATCGCGGTGAGACCGAAAGGTCCACCCGTGACTGGTTCCCGGCGTTAGTCCGAGAGGGTCACGACTGGATTGTCCGTCCGGTGGGCGACGTGCCGCGATTCGAGTTACGTGGCCGTCAGCACGCCGGCGGGCGCGAAATCCGCAACAATATATGTATATATATATATATATATATATATATATATATATATATATATATATATATATATATATATATATATATATATATATATATATATATATATGGCATATTCTCCTTCTACCAGTTCTTTCGCTGCTTCCATCCGCTCATCTATCTCCCTCGTTCTTACCTCGATTGTCCATCCCATCTCCATCATCTTCTCTGTTACACCTCATCGTGCCTCTTTTTGAATTCCTTTATTGCTATTATGTCCCCCTTCATTTCTTTTTTTGGCTTTATTTAACTCCTCTATTGCCCTTGTGTTTGTTTTAATTACATATCCTACTTCTCGTGTTCACCCAGCTACTTTCCCTTTCAACACGACTATCTCGCTTTCAAGCTTAGCCTGACCGTTCACCATTTCACGCCACACACCTGCCATATCTCCCGTAAAGGTCTCCATTTTTTTCCTACCATTTGGTGCTTACCAACAGGTGAACCTGCTCAGCCTTCGCCGCAGCCAGCCCAGCTCTTATTTCAACCTTCATGCTCTCCATTATTCTTTCTTTAAATGCCATCGTGGCCATGTTATCCATCTGCTGCTGCGGGGATGCCAACCTGCTGCTTTGTGGCATTTGCTACATTTGGGGCACCAGGCTAATTGGTATCAGGTCAAAAAGGCTACCAGGCAGTGGAAACGACTCTACTGCTCCCTCAAAACATCCTTCTTTAACGTCAAAATAGGTCACAATGGTGTATAGCCAGCTTGCACCCTCCTGGTCTTGTTCGCCTCAACCTGACATAGTGGGACACCGCCAAACATTTTTTTAAACTTATCACACACTGTAATTTTAGTCTGAGGCAACGGTTTAACATGCCTCAGGTCTGAATCCCACTCTATGACACCAGTTTGATGGTCGTCGCCCGTGGATAACTCGGTGTCTTGGACCCTCTTCCCCCCCGCAAAGGCCACGTCTCGGACACCCCTCCAGTGGCAGCGTTTCGGACCCCCCCCCAGAGGCCGCGTCTCGGACCCCCCCTCGAGAGGCCACGTCTCGGACCCCCCCTCAGCGGTCGTGTCTCGAACCTCCCCCTCCAGCAGTCATGTCTCGCCCCCCCCCTCCAGAGGCCACGTCCCGGACCCCCCCCCCCCAGAGGCCGTGTCTCGGACTCTACACCCCCCTCCAGAAGTCGCGTCTCGGACCTACCCCCATCCAGCAGCCACGTCTCAGACACCATTCGACTCATCATGCCTGCAACACACCAACACCATACCAAACAAACCCAACTCAGGCCGGAGATCCATCTCAACGGAGCGAGGATGGAGGTGCCATATCTGGAAATATAACAATATTTGAACAAATTAAGCATTTTTTATGATAACGACTATAAATAGATGTTTTGGGGGGTGTTTTTGCTTTTTTTTAATGGGGGGGGAGGAGACGAAAGCCACTGTAGGATGAGGTTTGCACAAACACCCTTCGATGAGACCCTCCCACAGACATCACGACACGAATACCAACAAGTCTTGTCAATATCGCTGTACTCGCCATCTATACCCTATGTCTGTCTCTAAGTACCTATCTAATTCCAATTTAAACCGATCTACTGTTTCTGCTGCCACTACCTTTCAAGGCAGACCATTCCATGCATTAACTACTCTGAATATCTGACGAACTACTCAATGTGCTCTGCGATAACTGCATGAAGTGGTGTGTATTCTATTAAACATTACAAACAGGGTGCTGTTGTGGGCTTCAAATGATTCCCAAACTTTCCCTCACCAAGTTTTCATTACCTGCTGCTATGACCACTTCACATGACTCGGCATACCATGACAAGCCCCACATTTCTGGGCCGGGTCAAGGCACAGAATTGGGCCCACCATCATTGAGTTACAGGTTTGTACGAGTGACCAATGGCAAATAATAAACGAGAACAAGCAATCAAAGATTACAGACACTCACCAGGACTTGTCTCATGTTGTTTTATAGTATGTATTTTATAGACGTACGGTAGAACCTTGTTACATTCTTGAAAACTACCGTGAATCTGCGAATGTCAAGGCATTGTTTCAATGGGAAAAGGGGGGATTGGTTCCCGACGGTTCGTGATTCATAAGGGAAAAGTTTTAAAGTTTAAGAACACAAATGCACATGATTACAGTTTCATTTAGAATGCTTACAACTTAAATAAAAATTGTTAACAGTACCTACTGTTGTTGTTTTTTCTTTTTTCTTTTGATGTGATGATGTCGAGTCAGAATCCAGTGAACTCTCCTGAAGATGCTTCTCCTCTCCTCGCTCTCTTCGATGTCGATACAAGTAGCGGATGGGATCAGCATGAGGACCATTACTCTTCATTATTTACATCAACGATTTGGATAGTGGAGTGAAGAGGAGGCTTTCCAAATTTGCAGATGACACAAAACATGGAGGTAAGGTGGTAGCAGAGGTGGTGGTGATCAGATTCAGGAAAGTGTTGATACTTGCATAGATTGGACAAAAGATTGGCAGATGTAATTTAACCTGAGCAAGTGTAAGGTGTTGGGGATGGGGAAGAACAATGAAAATAGAGATTACAGGATGCAAGGGGCAGTCTTGGAGCGTGCCACACAGGAGAAGGATCTGGGAGTTGTAATAGACACGCGAGGTAATCGGGCAGCTATAGGTAAAGCAAATAGGGTTTTCGGTTGTATTCGGAGGGGGATCATTTATAAATCAAAAGAGGAGGTGTTAACATTGTGCAGGAATTTAGTGAGGGCCACATTTCGAATATTGTGTGCAGTTTTGGTCACCACAATTCAGGAAGGACATAGTTGCCATAAAGAGGGTTCAGCGCAGGGCTACTAGATTGATTCCGGGCTTAGTTAGGCTCAACTATGAGGAGCGGCTGAAGGACTTAATACACTAACTAGAAAGGAGGCGGTTACGAGGAGATATGATGGAGATGTTTAAAATAATGAAAAGTAGAGCTAAAATAAGTGCAGATGAATTATTCAACAGAGTGGACATTGATAGGACCAGGAGCCATAGCTTGTGAGTAAAGAAGAGGAGAGTTAAGACGGGAGTAAGGCAGTGGACTTTTACTCAGAGAGTAGTTAATGCATGGAATGGTCTCCCTGGAAAGGTAGTGGCAGAAGAAACAGTAGATTCGTTTAAATTAGAATTAGATAGGTACCTGGAAGTTATGGAGATAGAGGGGTATAGGGATGTTGATGAGACTTTTAGTTAGTTTGAGCATTGATGGGTTATTGTGTACGGAGTGCTGTTGGTGGGGGTCTCGTCAAGGGGTGTTGTGTGGTTGATGTTTTGTGGGGTTTTTTTTTCACCCAAAACCGTCTCCACCCATTCCCCCTCCCTCCCCTGGAAAGAAAAAAAAAATACAAAAAAAAACCTCACTTAATTAAAACAAAAAAACATTTTGAATTTTTCTTATTTGATGTGGTGTTGATAAATCGGTGTGGTGTTGATGTGGCGCAGGCATGACGAGCTGAATGGCCTCCAACTGCATCTAGTTTCCTCGTCCTCGTCTGTCTACACTGGCAGTATCCAGGTATAACTGTAAGAAGTCAAGTGTCTCGTTCTCTTTGATGTCAATTTTCGTCGACCTTCCCTCCCGAACCCCTGCAACTACAGATGAACCCTAGTAGCTCGTGTTCACCACGAGCTATAATTTGGTCGATGTGCCAATTTTTGTGGCAATTGGCCCAGTAATTTTGGCGTGATTGTCTGTGTGTGACGCCAGACAGACAGACAGAAAATGACTTGTTGATTAGATTTTCTCACTTTGTGTACTGTATAATATTTTTATTGATTATATCTTGTGAACACTAGTAGATGATGTGTTATTCTCAGTATGACAATTTTAATCACATTTTCAGTTTTTTTTTATCTATATTCTTGTGAAATATTTGCAACTCAGCCTTGGCTGCTATGAATATTTTTTTGAATAAACCATTCCATTACATTCTTGAGATGTGAGGACCTTCACATTCAGCCCTCACGAAAATCATGATGAAAACAGGTTTCACGAGGTTCTCCGGCCATAGTCATGATATCCGTTGTCATGATGTCCATAGTCATGAGGTGCATAGACATGATGTCCATAGTCATGATGTCCATAGTCATGATGTGCATAGACATGGTGTCCATAGACATGATGTGCATAGACATGGTGTCTATAGTCATGATGTCCATAGACATGATGTCCATAGACATGGTGTCCATAGACATGATGTGCATAGACATGGTGTCTATAGTCATGATGTCCATAGACATGATGTCCATAGTCATGGTGTGCATAGACATGGTATCCATAGTCATGATGTGCATAGACATGGTGTCCATAGACATGATGTCCATAGACATGGTGTCCATAGTCATGATGTCCATGGTCGTGATGTCCATCATCATGATGTCCTGCTCCTTGCAGAAATGGCGTCCAGAATGTCCATTAAACTATCACAGTGTATGCAGGACCTCCTCGACTACTATACGATCTCCACACGTGGGTGGGTTTCAGCAGGTGAAATGAGTCTCAAAGTATCCACCTCCATGAGAAATTTCAGGTTAACAGTGTGTGTGTGTGTGTGTGTGTGTGTGTGTGTGTGTGTGTGTGTGTGTGTGTGTGTGTGTGTGTGTGTGTGTGTGTGTGTGTGTGTGTGTGTGTGTGGCACGCATGGGTGAACAAACATGGCGGACAATGGCTTCACCAAATGTGCGTCGTGTCCTTTTCCGTTTTGTATCAAGATCAATTATCGTGGCTGGATATTCCACTGCCGACATTTCAGTTTTGTACAAGTGATTAATTAGAAATAACGTGAATAACATCAACATTATTTGTCGAAACGATAATGAGATACCATGAGCGGGGTGTTGATAAATATTAAATGCAACGGTGACTTCCGGTCAGTGTTTTCACCCAATGTGGGCGGAGCTTATGACGAAACTTCCGGTCAGTGTTTTCAGCCAATGTGGGCGGAGCTTATGACGAAACTTCCGGTTGAAGCTGCACGAGCGCGTGATTTTGGAGTTGTCAGGGAGCATGGGGAGGGTGAAAAAAGGAACCGAAATCTGTGACAATAAAACTGCACCTTCTGAGTCCTCAGGTGAGAGGAAACGTTTTCAGCACCTTGTGGGAATCGATAAACATGAGGGCGGTTTAATATCCCCTTGATGTTTACATTGAAAAAAAACTATATTTAGGGTTACGGTGACAACACGTGTTCGTGCTTTGGTTAACTGTTGTAACGTACTCGAGGCGATCCGGAAGATGGTGACGGTGAGAACGTGGTTCACCTGGCCCTGGGGTGTGTTCCAGCACCAATCAGCTTTGAAAGCGCTCCACAGGTGGCTTAAGCACTCCAACGGAACGGCTGGCTTGGCAAGCGATAGCAAAGCTGATTGGAAGTGGAACACACCTGAACAGTGAACAGGTGGACACAGTTTACCTTGTTCGTAAGTACAAGGTTTTGTTTTTTTTCAATGAAAAGATAGTTTATTTATTTCATTGCTGAGTTGGTTCACGTTTTGCAATATAATCACTTAATTAAATGGTTAATCACTTGGATCCAGTTCCCGCCATGTGTTACCAAGGCAACGGAAGATGAACGGCGTGTGCGCACAATGGATTCGGGCAACGAAGTTGAGGTTGTTCAAGACGTACACTTGAACATTCTACGATTCTTGCCCTTAATTAGGCCAAATATTAAAAAAAAAACAAGGACAAATGTGTCCACGAGCAGCGTCCTAAAGATTTTGTCGGCTAAAATTTTTTTTTAATTTTTTTAAAAAACAACAACAACTTCCGATATTTCGTCACGTGCCTTGATGAAGCCAATAGCGAGACGCGTCATAATGTCTTTACGTATTTACGATATATCGTGTATTTACGAAATAAATAATGTATTTACGGAATTACAATACGATAAATGGAATAATCGTTAAATAGTAACGTGAACTTTTCGAAACTTTAAAGCAAATGTCCGAATATATTTGAAAGTTCATGATAGACGCTCTTAAAAGGCACCGTCTATGTGAGGATGTGTACATGTGCTCAGTATTTAAGGAGATCCGGATGTTGTATATACAAGAGCCGAGTCCTCGAGATTGATGCTTTGTCTTCACAAGAAGAAGAAGAAGAAGAAGAAGAAGAAGAACGCTGAGCTCTTCTCGATGAGCAGCGTTCGCTATGCGAGATGCTGCCAAAAATACCAGTTGATCGCATTTTTTTTTTTTATAAAGGAAGGAGGAAGCCCTTTTTCATAAGGAAATGAGACACAGATGGAGGTCCTTCAGCCCATCATACCTGTGCCACATCAACACCACACCAATGTATCAACACAAGATCAAACTGGAAGGGCACTCGGCAGAGAGCGCATACCCCCGCCCTGAAATGCCTAATCCACGAGAACATATCGGGCCCCAATACACTTTTGAGATATAATTATACAATGATAAATATATATATATATATATATATATATATATATATATATATATATATATATATATATATATATATATATATATATATATAGTTTTTGAGCCCTATCTCTCAATGGTGAAGAATCACTTTAAATAACTCCAGCAGTCTGATCCGGATCCGGATCTTCACCAAAATCGAATCAGTTCGTCCTTGTCACACCGAACTTGTCCACAAAATTTCATCCGGATCTGTGCGTAACTTTTTGAGATATCCTGCTCACAGACAGACAGACAAATAACAAGAAGATGACGACGTGCAGAGCACGATACTTGCAAAGTCCATAAAACAAATTTGAACTCAAAAATAATTCACTGGTCCACGTCATTTCAGAGGTCTAGGTTTTCTCGACGGTTCGTCTCTGTTTTTTGCATGCTGAATTTAGAAATATGTGTCATTTCGCTCAATCAGGTCAAGTTTTAATCCATCCATTAGGACCATACTCTGTGCAGAGCGTTGGTGCCGCCGAAGCAGTCTCCTTGGCTATTGGGAACAATCCTGGACAGGTCGCCACTCCGACACAGTATACCAGCATGCTGGCACTCATTTTGCCGACCTCGGAAGGATGACAGGCAGAGTCAACCCCACCTGGTGTTAATTCAACAGCTGAGCGGGATTTGAACTCAGGACCCTAGGATCCCAAGCCCACTACCTTAACCATTAAGCCAACACCAGGCATAAGTTTTAATGATGCTATCTCAATTTTAAGGAAAAAAAAAAATCAAAATTTTTGTTTTTTTAATTAGCATTTTTTTTATTCAAAATCAGACTTATATTGACAGAAAATGTACAAACTATATATAAAATGATGCACAAGTACCGTTAATATGAAATTCAACATTAAAAAGACGAAGGAAAACAGCGACTGCTGGAGCGACTGAGGTTGGGTGTTGCCAGAAACAACGATTTATCTATATTTTTCTGAAATTGAAATGAAAGTAATTGAGAAGGCACTTTCTTCCACATTAAGTGTACTTGTGTGTCATTATATGTATAGTTTGTACATTTTCTATCAATGTAAGTCTGATTTTGAATTTAAAAAATGCTAATTAAAAAAACAAAAATTTTGATTTTTTTTTTCCTTAAAATTGAGATAGCATTAAAACTTGACCTGATTGAGCTAAATGAGATACATTTCTGAATTCAGCATGCAAAAAACATATGAGAACCGTTGAGAAAACGCCGACTTCTGAAAAAAAAAAATTTCAAATGCAGCCCAGTGAATTGGTGGTTGAATTCAACGACCAAATGTGCCAACTCCTCTTCAAATTTCAAGTCGATCGGATGAAATTTATGCCTGGTGTCAGCTTAATGGTTAGGATCCTGAGTTCAAATCACACTTGGCTGTTGAATTAATACCAGGTGGGGTTGACTCTGCCTGTCATCCTTCCGAGGTCGGCAAAGTGAGTGCCAGCATGCTAGTATACTGCGTCGGAGTGGCGACCCGTCCAGGATTGTGCCCAATAGCCAAGGAGATGTAAGCAGCACTAACACTCGGCACAGAGTGTGGTCCCAATGGATGGATGGATGAAAATTGACAATTTAAAGAAATTTGGCTGATGTTGAACTTTTGGCCTATGTTGACCTCAAAAATAATTGGTGGTTGAAATCAGTGACCTGATGTGCAAATCCTCCTCAAATTTCAAGTCAATGGGATGAAAATTGAGGATTTTATAAATCCCACCTTAGTTGTTGACCTTGGGCCTGTGTTGTCCTTTTGATCGATGTTGACTTCAAAAATAATTGGCTCGTTGAATTCAGTGACCTGAAATATAAATTCTCGACAAATATCAAGTCAATCGGATGAAAATTGTCAGGTTCGATCTGTGACCTGCTACAGGTATCATGTAAACCTGTACTAACCTGTTCCATGGTCGGGTTGTCGGCGACTAAACCGTCTCCCCCACCAGGTTTTCTGGTGAGGAGGGTGTTTGGATATGGACACCCAGCAGGATTAAAAACAAAACCTGTCAAAGGGCGGAGGAGCTCCTTGTGAGCCAACGGCCATCCATATCTAGTGCCCAACTGTGTCTGCGGACGTCCTCCTGCAGTTGGGTCACTTCTTATTAGGAGGTTGGTGGCAGATTTGCATTCCGGCCACCGTAAAACCCTTCATTCCGCAAAACGCAAAAACGCAAAAAAATCTGAAAACCCACTCCGTGGGAGTACCTCCTGTGCAGCTTCCCTTCGCAGCGCAGCTCACCGGATGACGGGATTGGGGCAAAGCCTTCGGGACCCCCAATCTTTGATAGGAGGGAAACCACGGGGTAACATCCCTGGGTCAGATTGCGGGAGAGTGTGTCGGAGTGGTGCTGAGGTGTCGTCCACCAGACGGCGGTCTCCTTGGGTTAACCTGAGGCGGTCCCTTCGGGTGGGTGCCTGGAATGTCCTATCCCTAAGAGAGGATGATCACCTGTCTCTGTTATCATCTGAGCTCAAGCGTTTGGACATCGGGATTGCAGCTCTCTCTGAGGTTCGGAGATCGGATTGCGGCGAGATAATGGTGGGTGGTTACACCTACTATTGGTCTGGTCGCTCTGATGGTTATCATACCCAAGGAGTTGCTGTAGCTGTGTCCAATAAGCTGACCCCAATGATAATTGAGGTAACACCGGTCAACGAGCGTATTATGAGATTAAGGATTCGTCACTCCTTAGGTGTCATTTCCCTGGTCTCTGTTTATGCTCCGACTGAGGCGAGTGATCTCACCGTGAAGGATGCATTCTACGCCACACTCGAGTCTGTGGTTGATCAGTGCCCCAGACGAGATTCACTTCTAGTCTTGGGGGATTTCAATGCATCGACTGGAACTGATAGGGACGGTTATGAGGTGTGTGTTGGTCCCCATGGGTCAGGAACTATGAACCAGAATAGCACTAAGTTCCTTGACTTTGCAAGAAGTCATGGACTTAGGGTGGCTGGTTCATGGTTTCAGCGCCCTCAAGCTCATCGCTGGACTTGGTATTCCAACGGTGTGGCAAAGGAGATTGACCATGTCCTCATTGACGGTCGTTGGAGGATGATCCAGAACTGCAGGGTCTACCGGAGTGCTCAGTTCCTCAATACTGACCACAGGCTTGTTGTAGCAACTCTAAAGCTGCACCTTAAATCCTGGAGAATGGTACCATCCCAGCCGAGGCTGGATGTTGCCAAGCTCAGGGATGAGAGAGTAGCTGAGGAGTTTGCGAAAAGGCTGAGTGGACACTTGGGGGGTCTGGGTGCTTTGGGGAGTCCTGAAGAGTTGTGGAGCGCCTTCAAGACCACCGTCCTTGATGTTGCCGGTGGATGCCTTGGAGCTCACCGCAGGGCAAAGAAGAATTTTGTCTCTCAAGGGACACTGGATACCATTGACCAGAGTCGCAGGGCCAGGCTGAATGGCAGAGCTGAGCTGTTCAGGGAGCTGAGGCGTAAAACTGTACGTGCACTGAGGGTGGACAAGGAGGCCTATGTGCGAGGAATCTGTGAGGGGGTAGAGAATCACCTGTGGACAGGTGATTCTCGTCCCGCTTACAGGGGAATTCGCGCATTACGTTCATCCAAGCCCATCCCTCGGAGCACTACAGTTCGAGCAGAGAGTGGTAGGCTCTTGACAGAGGAGTCTGAAGTGAAGGCCCGCTGGGCCGGTTACTTTGAGCGGTTGTACCAGGCTGATCCCCCAACTGTCGAGTTGGACGTCACGGGTGTTACAATCCCTGTTGCTGACCCTCGAATCAACTGTGGTCCACCTTCGTTTGTGGAAACACGGGCTGCGGTGAACCAGTTGAAACGGGGCAAAGCTCCAGGGATCTGTGGCATCCATGCCGAACTTCTCAAGGCTGGTGGAAATGCTGCACTCGTGTCGTTGCATGCAGTTTTGTGCTCTGCCTGGAACACAGGCATCATCCCAACTGACTGGAAGAGGGGCCTTGTTGTCCCTCTCTGGAAAGGGAAGGGTGATCGCCAAGACTGCAACAACTACCGAGGGGTGACGCTGCTCTCAGTGCCGGGCAAGGTCTTTGCTCGGATAATTCTTGATAGGGTTCGCCACCATCTGCTTGAGCACCAGCGTCCAGAGCAGTCAGGCTTTACACCAAAGAGGTCAACGATTGACCGTATCCTTGCACTTCGTGTCCTCACCGAACGCAGACGAGTTTCGGCAGGGGCTGCTTGCAGCCTATGTTGATCTCTGTAAAGCGTTCGATTCAGTGAATCGGGATGTCCTCTGGAGGATTCTTGGTCTTCGTGGGGTGCCACCAAAACTGATCGATCTGATGTCTGAACTCTACTCTGGTACTGAGAGTGCTGTGAAGTGTGGTGGTACCATCTCTGACTTATTTTCAGTTGTTACTGGAGTTCGTCAGGGATGTGTACTTGCCCCCACACTTTTCAGCACTTGTATGGACTGGATTCTAGGGAGGATGTCGGAGAGATAAAGTTGCGGTGCGTCATTTGGGAATGTCAAGATCTCGGACCTTGACTTTGCAGATGATGCAGTCATCTTTGCGGAGACTTTAGACATCCTTTTGGGGGCCCTCAAAGTGCTGAATGAGGAGTCGGAGCCGTTGGGATTACGGGTTTCTTGGGTCAAAACTAAGATTCAGGCTTTCGGTGACATCTTGGATGCTGCTGTCCTGTCTGTGTCTGTTTGTGGTGAGGATGTTGAGGTTGTGGAGAGATTCACTTACCTTGGCAGTGATATTCATGTCTCTGCTGGCTGCGAGTCAGAGGTCAATAGACGTCTGGGTCGGCCTGGGGAGTCATGGATTCACTGGATCATGGGGTGTGGCGCTGCCGGTACCTGTGCGGGAGGACGAAAGTCCGAGTCTTCAGGTCCTTGGTACTTCCAGTCTTGCTCTATGGGTGCGAGACTTGGACTCTGACCAAGGATCTGAGACGGAGACTTAATTCCTTTGGTACCAGGTCTCTTCGGAGAATCCTTGGCTATCACTGGTCGGATTTTGTGTCCAACGAGCGGTTGCTGAGAGAGACTCGGATGAGATTTGTTACCTGCATAGTCCGTGAGCGTCAGTTGCGGCTGTATGGACATGTGGCTCGTTTTCCTGACTCTGATCCTGCTCACCAGATTCTCTCAGCGAGGGAGTCTCATGAGTGGAGGAGGCCAGTGGGTCGACCACGTGCCTCATGGTTGCAACAGGTTGACCATCATCTCAAGGAGATGGGGATGGGCATGGCATCTGCCTGGGGGATGGCCAGACGGAGGCCCCTGGAGTACCGGCGGAAAGTGGACGCAGCGACTTGCTGTTCTGGCACATGCTCCCATACCTGACCTGACCTGGATGAAAATTGAGGATTTTCGAAATCTCACCTAAGTTGTTGACCTTATCACCTCAAAACCAATAGGCTTCTTCCTTGTGACAAACTCGACCATGTGGTGAAGTTTCGTGAAGATCAGTTAAAATTTGTGACCTGTCGGCCACGGACAGACTTACAGACAATAACAAATAAAAACAGACAGATTCCTGCCATTAATTATAAATAATTATACGATTCCCACCCTTAATTATTCCTGTCTTTTTGGTCCTCGGGGACTTTAGGGTCTTGGGGATCTTCATGGGTCTTCAAAGGTCAAAGGGGTCTCAACAGTTTAAAGGGTCAAAAGGTACATCCAATAGCATGTAATTAATGGACACAAAAATTACGAGACACTCACTCACACACACGCACGTCATCCGTTTATAGTCGATGCTGTGATGTTGGCGGATTTCCAATCTCCCAGGTGGATATGGGAGATCAGCCCTGAAGTGAAAGAAGAAAAACAAAAAAATTGAAAAGAAAAACTGCGAGCACGTGAATGTCGAAGCAGGTCACACTTTATGGCGTGCGGATACACGGCATTCACGAATAGCAAATCCATGGATAGCGGCGTCTGACAGTACTTCAAAGAACCGTGCTATATCGTGATATACAGCATGAAAGGGCATGGCATGTGAGTGGGTGAAGAAAAGTGTCGCTGTGTAACGGTCTGTTTGGTTTACAACAACGCAAGTTGTCCTTGCTTTGTTCGGATTTTCTTTGTGAAGTAACGTACCATTCACTTTTCTTGACGGGAGGTTCCTGCGCAGATCTGTTGCGTGTTGTGAAGATCGAACCCGAAGAATTGGAGGCTTTGGATCAAAATGGTGAGTTTCTCTTTACCAGCTCTCTTGTGGTTTTGCTTCCCCCTGCCTTCTCATTTGCTTATTTTGCTCCGACGAATGATTAACGAAACCTCTGCTTCTCCTTGTGGTTGGGATACCCGCAGTCGTTACTGGATAGTATACTTAAATCGATGTTCTGTGGATTTTATCCCACCTTTCCCCTGCTCCTCCACGTCATATGCGTTCTGCCAGAAACCGTTTGCTTGTTACCTTCCCCAAGTCCAAACTCCACTCTTACCTCCATCCTTTCAAAATCCTCTTTTGTTGCCTCCAGAACTGTCTTCCTCATTCAGTTGTCTCGAGTTCTTCCCTACAGAATTTTGAGTCCGCTGCGCAGCACCACTTCATGGTCTCCCCCATTTCCACGATTGAGCTATACCACACCAGCTGAGACTCTCTTCTCATCCTTGTGCTACAGTTTCCTCTCCTTGTGCAGTGGTGCATCCGTTTGTCGCCATCCCACTGTTTTCCCTTTGACCGATTTTGGCTGTTGATGCTTTTCTCCCTGTTTCCTGCAATTCAATGAGTTTTGATACCTGAATTCAAAAGAATTGCTTTGTATTGAAATTCATCGCTTAAAAAAGGGATTGTTTCACAAAAGTGCCACTTGTAGCAACATGGTGCGTGAGTGTTTCTTACAATGGGACTTTACAAGCTCAGGTAGGCCGGGGACCAGTGGGACCTTCCTTGCACCCCCCTGTGACAATTTTTCACTGATACCACAGTGTTCATATATATCCCAAGTATCAGAAAAAAGATGTTCCCAGAAAAATAACTCATTTGCACTATGCTTTCTTAAGCTGTTTCCATTTTTGCATGTATTTAAGCTATCCAAACATTATTCTACATCTCTGACAACAAAGGAAATATGTTCACTTTATTCCTTGACTCTCCAACAAATGTGTGGATTCCTCATTTATAAATTTCCATGCACCAGAAGTTGAGATATTTAGTTGAGATAGTTGAGTGCAAGGTAGGTCCCACTGGCCCCCGGCCTAAGGCTTTATATTTTTAAGAAGAGATTGTTCTGCATACAAAGATGACCCAAACAGCTATTTGTAATTTCAACTTGAACTTCTGATCTCTGTTTTACAGACTTTCTGCACGATGTTAAGCATGAGCCTGAGGTTTTGGGGTCTGTACATCCAAAAGGTAAATCTACTTGGAAAGAAAAATACCCCTGACCTGACCCTGGGTACTACTAGCACGTATGCAAATTGGGCCAGTCCTGGTTTTTTTTTTCTATGATTTACAGATATAAACACACACACACACACACACACACACACACACACACACACACACACACACACACACACACACACACACACACACACACACACACACACACACACACACCAACAAACATAAAGTCTTACGTAATAATTAATTAATTAATTCCACAATAGAATCATATGAAGTCTTCTCATTTTGTGCTCTTCTTATGTAGAGCACAAAATATCCAAGGGCCCGGACACTCCGTTGGTTCAAAACAACATGAAATCCGAAAAAAAAAAAAAATTTTTTAACCTACCAAGATAAAACTGATAAACCTATAAAATTAACAACCAGTCACGTGTGGGAAATTCCCCATCCAATAACGCTCATTAAACTTTGGGACATCATCGATGAACTCGAAAAATGAGACCCAAGAGTGCCCGTTTGTCTTTCTTCTTCTTATTATTTTATGACAGTCTAGGTGTAATCTGATCAAAATTTTAATAGCTTCAAAGGACTCCACGAAAAGTAAGCAAAACTGCATTCCTTTGTGAAGGAATAGGAATGGAAGAGAGGGATGGGTGGGACGACGTCTGTCAATCAGCCCGATGGGAGTGGGCCGCTAGACATTTGCCCAATGACCAATCAGATATATGTGGGTGGGGTTAACAGTTCAATATTATCAGGGTTGTGGGTCTATAAAGTACATACTATGTAAATGCACAGCTAATAAATAATTCATACACATGCATGAATTATCGGGGGATAACTATTCATGATGGTTGTACCCCCCCCCCCCCCAATGGAAGTCGGGGTCAAATATTACCCACTCTTCCTTGCTGCCCAGATTCATCAGTGAAGTGCGGTCACGATCATAGTGCTGAATGGTCTCCATGAACCAGCACATTCCCTCCACCTGCTCCTCTTCATCCTCCCCCACCTCCCTCCCCAACCACAACATCTTGGATGTGAGGAATCTCTGGGTTGCTCCCAGGAGGTCGATCAGCTGTTTCCATGCCACTGACCTTTTCGTGCAGGGTAGACATGGGGCCAATCGACAACAACAACAACAACAACAACACACACACATATTTATATAAAGTACGTACCATTGAGAATGCTAGATCGTCCATAAAGTATTACAGTACCATAACAATGTGAGCACATCTATAAAGTTTGAACGACAACATTTGTAAATCAGTCGTAGAACATAGTCAATAGTTAATAAAGGCGCTCTTGTTACGTACTCCTGGCAAAACATTTTGGAAACAGAAATTACCGTTACATCAATTTAGTCGCTTAATTAACTTCCGCAAAGATTGTACTCCACTTCACATTCCCCTTCTGCACCCATATTGTTCCACCCATAGGGGTGGGGGAGGAGGGGTGGTACAACACAAATCCTAACAATAGTAATCAATAATTCTGTGCCATTACAATGAAATTATTCAGCATGTAAACACAATTCTAAAAAATAAAGTAAAGAAACAAGTAATAAAAACATTTTAAACTTTAACAGCTCTCTTCGACGTCACAACATCACCAGATATGCCTCCACACATATTATTACATCATTAAACAAACTTGTACCAAGTTTTATTAAAATCCCTGAACCCATATTCAAAATATTAAATAATTCTGGCTGCCAGACCATGCGTCTGATTAGGTTGAAACTTAAAATATGTATTCCTCATGACTACGAGATCATAATTGTGAAGTTTCACGTTGATTGATGAAGCAGTTCAAGAGAATTTTTTTTTTATGATTTGCGTTCAATCCAATTCCAATATGGCTGCCAGACCATGTGACCTGTCAATTATTCATGTACACCCTGGTATCCCCAAGGCTTGGGGAACATGTGTGTGAAGTTTCCCCTCGTTCTGTCTTGCTGTTCTGGAGAAGGAGATTTTTAAAGGTTTATTCTTCAAAAAAATCAGAGCTGCCAAACCATGTGACTGATGACAAATTTTTTGTTCCTCATGGATAGGCGATCATACCTGTAAAGTTTTGCCTCAATCTGTTCAGCCGTTTCGGAGAAGAAGATTTTTGAAGGCTTGTTTGTTTAAAAAAAAAACAAGAAACAAGCTCAAATGAGCTAAGATCCTCATCCTCTTAATGATGACGTCATAAAAACGAATATGATGTCATTGTAATGTCTCAGGTTTGCGATAAATTATCTGTGCTAATGCCCGGTTTGATTCCCGCAAACAAAATTCAAACAGCTTGCCTAGTTTCAGAGATAATGGTATAGGCGATTCCCATTAGCGGTGATATAATGACGTCAACTTTTTTTTAGGAAGAATTTCCAAAACCGCAATGGTTACTGCCCACACGTGGGATTTCTGCATATACATGGCAAGTTTCACGAAGATCCGATGAAAACTCTGGGTTGTGAAACAAAAAATGTCATAAAATAGGAATGATGTCATAAAAATTGATATGACATCATAGTGATGTATCATATGTGCGGTAATTCATCTCTGCTAATGCCCTGTTCGATTCCCACAAACAGAATTCTAAAAGCTTGCCTAGTTTCGGAGATAAATTTTTAGGCGATTTCCATTCGCGGAGATATTTTGACGTCATAACTTTTTTCTAGGAGGAATTTTGAAAATCGGAGATGGTTACTGTCTGCGCAGGGTATTTTTACATATATACGCCAAGTTTCAGGAAGTTTCGATGAAAACTGAAGGCTGTGAAACAAAAAAGTCCACAAGAACAACAACGTGAGTAAGACTTAGAGATCCTCCACGAGGATCTCAAAAAAGCTGCCAAACCACATGACAGGTGACATGTCATCAATTCCCCCCCCCCCCCATACGATTTTTCCCGAGATGACCCTCAAAAAATTTCATAAATTGGATGAAGCATTTGACATATGTAATTATGATGTCATAACAAGTTACCTATGACATCATCATCAAAAGAAAATCACACTTATTTCCCAATGAGGAGGACTCCACATGTGCGAAGTTTCAATTTTGTTTCCATGGAGTAGCTTCGGAGATATAGAGGTCCAAAGTTTTCCCTTTTTTCCAACATGGTTGTCACGCCACGTGACCCATGACGTCATAATTGTCATTAAAACATTCTACATGAGTCGTCGCACCAATGGTGAAAATTGTGTGTGGAGAAAACAGAGAAAATTATCACGGGCAGACATTTAATGAGGTTTGAAGGAAAGTGAAGGTTTGGGAATGAGGAAGAGAACAATGGGGACGGTTCTTCCTACAATCATTAATCCCGTAATGGCAGCCCACCGATGACGCACTTTCAGCTCGAGCCAACCGATCCAACAACTCTATCTTTTCACCCAATGTCAGAACCTTTCTTTGCCTTTTGGGCACAACTAATTTTGTCCATCGCTTGACGTTTAGACTCATTAAAAACGGTGCGCCCGAAACAACACTATGCTCGTAATGGGAGGTAATCTTACACGCACAGGACGCAAACAATGACTCGTCTCAGCTCAAAAACCCCGATTGGTCAAAATCAAATCCCACGATAACAAAACTGGAACAATAGGTTGTCCGCGATTGGTCGAAACCCGCAATATTACAACCCGTGATACTTGAGGGTTTACTGTACGAGCACAATATCTCATAAAGTTATGGATGGATTCAGACAAAACTTAGCGGACAGATTGGGTTTGTGACAAGGACAAATTGATGAAATTTTGGTGAAGATCTGGATCCAAATATGAGAATTATATATATATTTTTTTCCAAGTGATTCTTCACAATTGAAAGATAGGGCCAAAAACGATATCTAGCATGTTATTTCAAAAGGTTGTGGATTGGTTATGACAAAACTTGGTGGATGAGTTGGACAGGTGACATGAACAAGCCGATTCGATTTTGGTTCAGGTCCGAATGCAGATGCAGCCTGTCACTGGGATACAAAATGTAAACTGTTTAGCCTGGCGGAGGTATACGCTCGACCGAGTGCCGTTGTCCTTGATTCTTGAACCCTGTGTATATTGAAGGGTTGATGATGTTTATTCTTGAACCGTGCGCACAGTGAATGGTTTATGGTGTTGTTACATTTTCTCTTATTCACATGTTTATATTTTCCTTGAGGTATGAAAGAACAGGATGTGCTGGTTGAGTTTATAATTGAAAGCTCTTTTGCAGGTCTGATCAACGTTTTAAAGGTTGAACCTGAAGAATTGGTTGCCTTGGATCATAAAGGTGAGGAATGAGTTGGTTTTTGTAACTTATTAGCAGTCATTTGTTTAGTCATCAACAATTGAAAATGATTGCTCATCCTATTGTCAGAGAAGTGAAGATAACCTTGTGGATCATGAACTCTCAGGATAAATTTCAGTGTGATCAATGACTGAAAGATTAGAGGAGATGAGGGAATTTCCGAGTGCTGTAATATCAGCGTGGTCGTCGAGTGTTCCATTGCTTGTTTGATCGATTTAGTGATTTGAGGGTTGGTCTTGTATACCTGCATGCATTTTATCATCCACGAGGCATTTTTACCCGACGCTCAGCTGACTGATTTAATCAAAAGACAACATGTTGTGCATCACAAACATTCCGCTCTGTTCACTGTGTCATTTGCCCGAGGTCATCTTCCATTTGCTTGGAAGTCACCAATCCTTGCTGCTTATATTGGGTGGGCCACAAAAATGTACCCGTTTTCAAAATTCAATAAAAATCAAATGCAATCTGATACAAGTGTAAAACAAAAACCAAATAACAGAGGGATATCTCAAGTTTATTTCCATCAATACAGATTTTCATTCTGAGCACACATGCGAGTACGCGCAGCACAGTTGCTGATTACAGCCTGTAGCGTCTCACGACCAATATTGGCGATAGCTGTAATGGCAAAATCCTTGAGATCACTAATTGTTCTTGGCTTCTCCTGAAAATTTTTCTTTAAGATACCCCCATACAAAAAAAATACAAAGGGGACAGAGCTGATGACCTTGGCCGCCATTGAAATGGAGACACTGCAGGCTGTAATCAGCTACTGTGCTGCACTTATTTACATATTCTTCATGTGAAATCAACGACATGGGTGAACATTAAACTGTTTACTAGTAAACATAACGAGTGTAAATAAAAGTCCAAGAACATAACAAGTAAAGAGCATCACCTGAATCAGCTATATTAGTGGTTGTTTTATTGCTTTCATGCCTTTGTGAGAGAAGGATCTCCGGGAAACTTTCATTTCCCTACCTACCAAACCTGTTTTTTCTCTTTGTAGCTTGCAACCGTAAACATACTTGGTGGGAGGGGGGCGGCGGGGGGTGGGCTGAGGGCAGGAAGAGGATACTCTGCTTATTCTGATGATTTTGCGATTCCAGACCACATCTGTAGTTGACTGGAGGGGGGGGGGTTGTATACATCGTCGAGGCTCATGGAAGAGCTAGAACTGGTACACTGAACGGATCAGGACACAACAGGACAAAAGGAATTGTTGAGAGAGGGGGGAAACACCAATAGCAGAGTTGAAGGCCAAGATAGGGGCGGACTTGGACAAACAATGGGTGTGTGGAGGAATGAGGGGCAGGAGAGGATGCATGGGGTGGACAAGATGGATACAGAAGGAAACTCTCTGGAGAGAAAAGTGGAAATTTGGGAGGAGGAGGGATGTGGGTGGGCAGGAAGTGGAGTGGTGGTGGGGGGCCGGGGGGGGGGTTCACGAGGGTAGAAAAGATCATGGTTTTGAATTGGGGACAATCTGACATGGTGGTTAACAGCTGTCTTCTAGACCTAGAGGGAAGAATGAGATTGAAGAGGATATGAAAGTTAGTTCCACAGGTGGGAGAAAAGAGGAACGAATGAGAGAAGGTAAGCAGTCATCCTGGATTTAGGTAGTTTAACCAGAATGGTGGACCGTATGTGCCCTGCAGAAGCATGGGGGGGGGGCAGCATGGAAAGAGCTGCGGGTACAAGACCAGAAAGGAGGCAGTAGAAGACAGAGACCACCGGCCTAATGGTGATGGCGTAGTGATAGACCCATAAACTCAGCTTCATTGCGAGAGATTCATTGCAATAATCTTAAAGGAAATGTTTTTGGTTGTTGATATTTAGTCTTACCTAGTAATGCTGCATACTGACAGGATGGTGCAGATATATACTTGGTATTGGCTTAATGACTCGGGTGGTGGGCTTCGGATCCTAGGGTCGTGAGTTCAAATAATACCAGGTGGGGTTGACTCTGTCTGTCATCCTTCTGAGGTCGGCAAAAGGAGTGCCAGCTTGCTGGTATCCTGTGTCGGAGTGGCGACCCTTCCCGGATTGTGCCCAATAGCCAAGGAGACTGCTTCGGCAGCACCAACGCTCTGCACAGAGTATGGTCCCAATGGATGGATGGATGGTGTAGATGTATCGCACTTAGTCTTAGTTTGATTCCTTCCCTGCCTACAACCTGTCACATTGGTGCTTCGCAGGCAGGGCTTTGCATTACAAAGTGCACCATCACTTGGATGGATGCTAAAGCCACGTGTCTCATCTGCCAGTATTAGTTGGTTGTTGGTGACTCTCCTCCAGTGTCTTTTTATGAAGGTCCGGTGAGTTATCTCCACGCCATCAACAAATTACAAAGTCTCGTCAAAATCACCTTAATTTGACCATCAGGCTTGGTCAACCTGTTCCTGAAAGACTAGGCCAATTTTTTTCTCTGGCTGGTTGGAATATTTGGGGCTGTTGAAGTAGCAATCTTAGTTTCAGTTAAAATGGATCTTTCCCAAGATGCTGTGAAAGCACAAACTTACACACAAAATATATTAAGACACGAGAATATGGTTTAAAATATTGAAACGTCGTTAAAGACGTCTCATGAATGTGACTTAACGCCATCAAGCCAACTTGAGAAGGGAAAGAGAATACTCCCTGAAAAGATACAAAAGTATTACTGTATGAAACTATAAGGTTATATTGTTGGTGTGCCATCTTAATTAGCAGTTTATTGTAATACACCACGATAGTTTTTCACCATGGTGGCCGATTCTGATTTGGATGCGCATGACCTGTACGACGTAGAAGTAACAGCATTCTGATGGAGAGATGCCTTCCTCCTCTTTGTTCAATCAGCCCGGTGTTGGCTTAACGGTTAAGGTGGCGAGATTAAGATCTTAGGGTCCTGAGTCTGAGGCCCTGTTGTACCATTGAAATAACACAAAAGGGTTGACTCAGCCATTCATCCTTCTGAGGTCGGCAAAATGAGTACCAGCTTATTGAGGTAAAATAAGCCAATCGAGTATCCTGCTTTGGAGTGGCGACCTGTCCAGGACTGTACTCCTTCGCCAATTAAACTGCCTCGGCAGCCCGATATGCCTCACGGTGTGGAAGGAATGGTTATTTATTATTCTTTGTTAAGTGGGTTTGAAATATCACCCCCTCTTAAAGATTGTGTGACATTTCCAACATGGTGTTTCAGCAGGTTCTTAAGCTCGCTTCCATTTCTTTTTAATATCCAGCATTCCATTTTTACGCGACATTTCCAGGTTAGGTTTCTGCTACGCATATCGATGTACACGAGGAACACTTTAAATTGTAAATGTGTCCTGGTAATGTAACCTTGTGAAAGAGGGGTATTTTCTTTTTCACGATGACAAAACTTTCATGTGTCAGAAAGTGAATCTCTCTCGCTCCACCTCTCCAGTCCATGCAAATCTCTACCCACCTCTACCATATTCTACCACACGCTCTTTGCGTGTATTATTTTTGCTCCTTCCTTCTTATGCCTCTTTTCACTGTGCCTCTCTTTAGTGTATTTCTTGTCCCTGTCTTTTGTTTTCAAGCTATGTGGTATGTTCTTTTGTGAAAAATGTCTTGAAGGAAAGAAATTATTTGCATTTGTTGTGGGGAAGCCATCCTTTCTTTCTTCATAACATGAAAAATTTTGTTTCGAATGCTCATATCATGATCTTGTTGAAGATAAGATACAAAATTATTTAGCAGTTTTCATTGCTCGAACACACCAGCAGCACGCACAATGAATTAAGTTTGCATCAAATTTTTACACCTCCAGGTTTCAGTAGTGGTCAGGTTACCAGATTACTTCAAGCCGACGGATACTTAAAATGCTGACTGATTTTTATTTATTTATTTTCCTTGTAATGACGACTCCTGGAGCAGCTTGTACACATCACACAGAAAGCTATTTGGAGACATTAGTACATTTTAACATAATCAAGTCTGAAGACGACGATGGTTCATGAGCGGTATTTGACGATGCAGATTGTTTCAGAAGTCAAGCATGAGACAATGTGATAATTTTTGACCAAGTTATAAAAATGATCAACATGATGTGGTACGAGTGACAGGTTATTAGCTGCAAAATGTCGAAAACCCGGTTTCGTTCAACAGCTTTCAAAATTTGACCTTTGCATAACCTTTAAAGGTCACAAAACAATGTTGTGGACATTAACATAAGGAAACAGGATACGTGCTATAGCTTATTGGAGTTAGTTCGGCGAAGAAGGTCGAAAACCCGGTTCGATTCCCACAACTTTGAAAATTTGACCTTTGTGAATTTTAAAAGTCAAAGGTCAAGGATTATGACCTTTGGTGCAAAACTTCCTCTGGAACATTCCAGGAACATTATAACGTCATATAGGCTATATGGCATTTCGCACTCCTCGGATTATCCATACTTTGATGAAATCAGCGTAAAAACAAACTTGAAGGGGGCGCCACAGGCAAGGTGTTCGAGATAGAGCAAAATGGTTTCAAGACTTTAGGTGGGGAATGACCTCAAGATTATGGATAAAAAATATTGTCATCCTCGCTCTCAAAGTTTGGGCGGTCGTATGATTTTTATGTCAAAATTCGCAATTTTCTAAGTTTGTGACCTTGTGACCTAGACCTTGGGACTAAAGTGAAAAATCGAGCTCCCTGGGGCTATGCAGGTGCCATTGGGATAACCAAATACCGAAACCCCTGCCAGATTCGACAAACTAACGAGGAGAAGATGCAAATTGAAATTGGCTACCCCCTAAAAACACAATTCGCAATTTTCTAAGTTCATGACCTTGTGGCCTTGACCTTGGAACGAAAATGAAAAATTGAGCTCCGTGGGTCTATGCAGGTGCCATTGGGCTAACCAAAAACGAAACCCCAGCTAGATTCGAGAAACCCCCGAGGAGAAGATACAAATTGAAATCGGCTACCCCCTAAAAAACACGTTTTTGGGGCATGGCTCCGCCCATAATGGGCGCACCACGCCCATTCTCAGGAAAACACAACTAGATCATGATATAAACCTCCCACCAAAATTTTATCAGGATCGGATCAAAACACACGAGCTATGCTCAGAACAGAGACAGACAGACAGACAGACAGACAGACAGACAGACAGACAGACAGACAGACAGACAGACAGACAGACAGACAGACAGACAGACACACACCAATAACGAATATAGTGGTCACTTATTTTTTTGTGAAAATATTTTTTCGTGAACCAATTACAAAGACATGAGAGAACGATGGACAAATTCAACATCGTACATGAAAGCTGAACTGGGGTTTCCTGCAACAACAGGGTGTTTGAGGAGCCAGGTATTTAACAACATGGAATTTAACAACCTGAGTTTTCAAACTGAAACAATGGCTTACAATGGCAATCGACATTCATCGATTTATAAGGGAAACAAGTGAAGTTGTTAATAAACTGGTGCATTTTAAAAGACACCAGCACAAAAACAGTCACTTGTGCGAGTAATTCACAAGCACTCGAGAGCCGTGACTTGCTGTCATTATTTTTAAATTTTGCTTAAAGTCTTAAGAATAATGTTTGTTCAAATCATAACTCGTGCTTTTTCAACAGCATATTGCCATATTGCTTGTTCTTCAGGCTCTCAGACGGAAATCAATCAGAATAAATCCAGCATGACGTTCAAACGACGCGCTGCCAAAGTCGAACTTCAGCTTCGTACGGAAAAGCAAGAATGGCAGTCAAGTTGCGTTGAACCGAGTATGAAAATGTACAAATGCAGACATTGTCCTTCCAGCTTTGTTTCCACGACCCAAATGAAGCTACACCTGACCACTCATACTGAAAAGAGACACTATAAGTGTTACACTTGCACAAAATCCTTTTTTCACTTGCACACTATAAACCAGCGGTTCTCAACTCAAAGTAATGAAGATAAAAAGACAGGTGAAGGAAGGAAACATCGCAGTTTGGCAGCCGAAGGCAGAAAAGTACAAGATAACTGGAAAGAGAAGTTTGCTGTCATTGAAAGAGATGGGAAGCCATTTTGCTTATTGTGTCGTACGGCCCTCAATGTGTCGAAAACTTACAACGTGAAAAGGCACTTTGAGACTAAGCATCAAGACTTTGAAACTAAATATGCTGAGAAACCTGAAGACCGAAAGTTAAGAATTAGTAATCTTGAGAAATCGCTGAACAACGAGCAGAAAATGTTACGAACTACATTTACTGGAACTTACGCCATGACCCTTGCTTCATACAAGATTTCTTGGATGCTTGCTAAACAAGGAAAAACATTTAGTGATGCCGCTCTAGTGAAAGAATGCTTCTTAGAATATGCTGACTGCCTCTTTAACGATTTGACAAATAAAAATGAAATCATTAGGAGGATAAAAAATTTGAATTTAAGCAATGACACAGTATGTCGGCACATCTCAGATCTCTCGGAAAACCTGTCTGCCCAACTTAAGGCAAAGATCGCTTCTTCTGCAGCTTTAAGTTTAGCAGTTGATCAATCAACAGTCATGAGAGACGTGGCCCAGCTTTGCATTTGGATCCGATGCATCGATGCAGTCAACTTTGAAATCACCGAAGACTTGCTTTCGCTGAAGTCACTGCACGATCGCACTAGTGGGGAAAATATGTACATCGCTGTTCGCCAAGCCTGCAGTGAAATGAATGTGCCGCTAAATTCTGTCGTGTCTGTAACAACAGATGGATCTCCGTGTATGACCGGAAAACATCAGGGACTAGTTGCTGAAATGACAAAGGAGCAACCGAATTTGTTGACATTTCACTGGATTATGCATCAACAGACTCTCTGCAGCAAGTTGGGAGACGGTCGCATGAAGGGAGTCATGGACACAGTTGTGAAAGTAGTGAGTCTCATTCGTGCCCGACCTTTGCTACAACATCGTTTTGTTTCTTTAGTGCAAGAGATCGACTCATCATACGGCGATGTACTGCTGCACACAGAAGTGAGATGGCTAAATCGAGGAAGGGTTCTGCAAAGATTTGTGGCCTTGCTTCCCGAAATCGTGCAATTTCTATCTGAAATTGGTGAAGGGGATAAATACCCGGAATTAAGAGACGACAGCTGGAAGGAAGACTTGTCATTTCTTGCCGATCTCACAGGGCATCTAAACAAGCTCGATTTGCAAATGCAGAGCGAGGGGAAAGCGATCGATGAGTTAATGTGCGCCGTGGCCAGTTTTAAAATCAAGCTTGAATTGTTCATCGCTCAACTTGAAGAAGGAGACTTCGCGCATTTCCCGATGTTAAATGAAGCATATGAAGGGACGCAGAGAAGTGACAAAAGAGAGAAATTTGTTGCAACGTTACAGCAGCTTCAGGAAACATTTTCATCACGTTTTGGCGATTTTGTGAAAGTACAGCATGCTGGTGCTTTCCTACGGGATCCTTACACCTTCCCAATTGTGAAACTGAAACACCTGGCTGCGACGTTTCACGTTCCCAGGCACGAACTGGAAGAGGAGCTGTCGGATTTGCAGGGACACAGAGAAACTTATGCGACACAGCGTGCAAGTTCCGTTAAGGAGTTGTGGAAATGTGTTGCTGGACAAAATTTGCGTCTTCTGAGTGCAAAAATACAGTCGATGTTTGGATCGACTTACATTTGCGAACGTACCTTCTCAGCCATGTGTCGGATCAAGTCCCATTATCGTGCTCCCTTGACCGATGCTGACCTTCATGCCCAGCTGCTGTGTGCTGTCACCCATCTTCAACCAGACTGTGAAATAATTACTGCTTCAAACAAGTGGAATTTCCAGATCTTCCACTAATGTAAGTGTCAAACCAGATTTTAACACTTAATATACTTGAACAAAGTTTTCTTATTACCTCTGCCACCGAATGTGAAGGAGGTTATGTTTTCATCCCTTTCTGTCTTTCTTTCTGTCTGTCTGTCTGTCTGTCTGTCTGCTTGTGTGCAGGATATCTCAAAAAGTTGTTGACGGATCTCGATGAAATTTTGTGGACTGGTTGGGTGTATGACAAAGACAAACTGATTAGATTTTGGTGAAGATCCGGATCTGGACCTGATAATTTTTTGAGTGATTCTTCACCATTGAGATCAAATAGGGCTCAACCGATATATAACAGGATATCTCAAAAAGTTGTGGACGGATTCGGACGAAACTTGGTGGACACGTTGGGTGTGTGGCAAGGACGAACAGATTAGATTTTGGTCAGATCAGAATCCGAATACGAGAATTATTTAATTTTCCAAGTGATTCTTCACCATTGAGAGATTGGGTCAAAAACGATATATCGCATGATGTTTCAAAAATGAATTGGGCCAGGTATGTTCTCGTGGATCAGGCATTACGGGGCGGAGGTACGCGCTCTCTACCGAGTGCCCTTCTAATTTAACATGTGCTTGGTAGACATTTCACATTGTCAAAATGAGAGGTATTACAGAATATTGATTTGTTTTCCGGGCTGCCAGGATGGCCTAGAGATATGCGCACTCAGTTCTAAGCTGCCGAGCCTGGGTTTGAATTCTGACTCGGCTATAAAACTGTCATCCTGGTATTTCACAGGTTGGGCGATTCATGAAATGTGTGTGCCATCCCTCCAATGGATGTAAAACGGCTGTCCCCTCTGCCAGCATTCGTTGGTGGACGTTAAAGCTCCCGTGGTGTCCTTCGCAAAGAGAAGGCGAGCTATCTCTGGCACCCTGAACAAATTCCAAATTGTATCAGTGGCACAGCAGTACCCTCAGCCAATTTTGCTCCTCCGCAGCCATTTGCTGCATGCAAATGAAGACGAAGATTTGTATCCCATTACTGACAGATAAGAGATGCAAAACATTTTTTTTTAATGGAAGCACAGGAAGTAAGTTGTGGAGTGCAATCCACATGACACAACAAGAGCTGCAAGTGTGGCTACAATGGTAAATAGATTGAGAACCACTGGCCTACAGGTTAGAAATGTTCTGTTCTTCCACTCATGTATATGGGGGGAGGGTCTATAACCTTAATTGTAATAACTAACTGTCCGCCCCCCCCTCCCTCAAATGACTTAATCATACTTTGCCTGTAGCACAACATGTCAAGACCACTTGCAAGAAGTGAGCCAAAAAAAAAGATCAAATCAAATCAACAATCGACATGAAAGTTGTTTACTTGCTAATCATCTTAAACTTCCTTTCGATTTGTGTATGAAACTTCAGAAACCAGCAGTGTTACTTCGGTTAAACATCCTGCTTAGCAATTAAAGAGCAAATTGAAGATGGAAGAATCCATAAGACATGAAATTGCAAGGACTCCAGAGCTCGAAAATGACGATCAACTTGAAGCTGTGGCTTACACACACTCGAAAGATCGTGGCTTGGACCTAGATGCCTCAGCCCCCCCTCCAGACACCTCGGTTCAACACCACTGGAGGCCACATCTTGGACCCTCCTCCAAAGGCATCATTTTCAACACCTCCCCCCACCCCGCCCCCCCCTCCACATCCAGACCATAACTATATCAAGAGGACATGTTAAAGGCAGGAAGAGTCAAAGGACTGTTAGCTATGCTCGAATTACCTGGTTGACCTGTTGTGACGTAATGAAAGAGCTCAGAGCAATAACAACTAGAAGGGCACTCAGTAGAGAGCGCATACCTCTGCCCTGTAATGCCGGATCCACGAGAACTTATCTGGCCCAATACATTTTTGAGATATCGTGTTATATGTAGTTTTTTGAACCTAATCTCTCAATGGTGAAGAATCACTTTAAAAATTCTAATCGTCAGATCCGGATTCGGATCTTGACAAAAAAATGAATCTATTTGGCATGGTCACACACCCAACCTGCCCACCAAGTTTCATCCGAATCCGTCCACAACTGTTTGAGATATTGTGCTATATATTAGTTTAGCCCGATCAATGGTGAGGAATCGCTTAAAAAATTATCAGATCTGGATCTGGATTCGGATCTTCACCAAAATTGAATCATTTCTTCCTTGTCACACACCCAACCTGTCCACCAAGTTTCATCCGAATCCGTCCACAACTTTTTGAGGTATCGTGCAATATATCCTTTTTGGCCCTATCTCTCAATGGTGAAGAATCACTTTAAAATTCTCATAGTCAGATCCGGATCCGGATCTTCACCAAAATTGAATCATTTCTTCCTTGTCACACATCAAACCTGTCCACAAAATTTCATCTGAATCCGTCCACAACTTTTTGAGATATCCTGTACACAAACAAACAGACAGAAAGGGGTGAAAACATAACCTCCTTCATCTTCGGTGGCCGAGGTAATAAAGTTTAACGCAACCGATCATGCCTCCGCTACACCAACACAAGACCAAACAAATTAATCTCTGGCCACCGTCCTAATGTCATTACGGGGGAGGGAGCTGCTATAATATAAATGCAAATAAAATTAGAAAGCATCATATAATGCAAAGCCCATCCATTTTGTGTTCAGACTTCTTCCGTATGCTAAATAGTACCTTTGACTTTTTAACAAAATTATTAATTTGTTTTCTCCGTATTATCATCATTAAAGGTTGTTGAAAATTTGACAAAAGCTCAACTGGTTAAATAAAAAAAAGTTACGGGCCAGACAGAGACACAGAATTGATTGCAAAAACCTGTCTTCCACTGCACAGGGGACGGGCTAATATTTCATCTAAAAGTATGTTTATTACAATCATTGTAAATAAATGTTTATTGTGTTTTTTTTTTTAATGTTTTGGCTTTTTAATTTTTTGGGGGGTGTGGGGATGAAGGTGGTTGTCAGTTGAGGAATGCACACACACACACACACACACACACACACACACACACACACACACACACACACACACACACACACACCCTTTGGATGAGACCCTCCCACAGATGCAAAATCATCACTCATGTAAACTAATCGCTTACCCATCCACACGCAAGGGACCTACAAGTCCTGCCAATATCCCTGTGCACCTCCATCCTCAATGTCTCGAGGTACATATCTAACTCCAAATTAAACCTATCTACTCTTTCTGCTGCCGCTATCTTTCCAGGAAGACCATTCCATGCATTAACTACTCTCTGACAACTACTCAATATGAGGTTTCACAAAACAGTTGATCAGAGATGATTGAAGTAGTGTTTAGTTATTAAACGTTATAAACAGGGTGCTGCTGTGGGTTTCAAATTATTCCCAAACTTAACCACTCACAGGAGTGCTCATTACCTGCAGTTAACACTTGACAATCTCAGGTCCAACTTCATAAACTCCATATATCCACCAATTGTCAAACCACTATCTAATTCAGTTTTCACATGCAAGACATCAAATTCACAGAACTCAGTCACAGCTTCGTTCAAGCGATTAATTGTCCATAAATTATTATTAATAATAGCAATATTACTTGCCTAAAGTATAATGAGATACCATTCACAGGGTGTTGATTACTAAAATAAAAATAAATAATGATGATTTCTGGTCAGTGCATTAAGTGTCTGTGTGTGGAGTATATGATTCAACTTTCAGTTAGGGGTGAATGAATGAACGAGTGCATGATTTTGGAGTTTGCAGGAGCATGGAGAGTGAAAGAAGAATTAGAACTCTGCGAGACTCAAACTGCACCTTCTGAACACTCAGGTGAGAGGAAACGTTTTCAGCATCTTATGTCAATCGATAATCAGCATCACTCACATCCACTCCCGTAAACCATTTCAGGAATCCTTTACAAAACAACTATCACAAAAAATAATATAAACTTCAACATTATAAAAAAAAACAGCATAATTTTTTTTTTTACATGTATACATATATATATATATATTCATTGGAAATACCAAATTAATAATTCAAACAGCAGATCTCTAACAGCAACACCTTCATTAGACTCATCTCGAGAATGAATCATTGTATTTCCTCATAGCACAAAGCAAAAAATTATTTCTAAACGTACTGGTTTTAACTCGTGGAAGTGGAATTCTTCCTGACCGATTTAAGATTAAACATGGATGGAGAGGGTGATTTACATCATCAATAATAATCTGAGATGTCCTATATCTATAAAATCCTGACATAAAACTTCTAAATATGTAACATCCTAACCAATCACCTTACTAGCTATCCTTGCTGTTCTATCTAATTTCCTTCTGTGATCTTGAGATTGTAATATTTTATGGTATAATGCACAAAATGTTACAACAGATTAGATTACAGCTTGATAAAATAAAAACAATCAATATACCACAAAATACTATAAAATGTCACAACAGATTGAATTACAGGTTGATAAAACAAAAACAATCATTATCCCATAAATTTCTATAAAATGTCACAACAGATTGGATTTCACGTTGATAAAACAAAAACAATCATTTTACCAGAAAAATCATTTTACCATTTTATATAAAATGGTGCAACAAATTGGATTACAGGTTGATGAAGCAAAAACAGAATCGTTATACCATAAAAGTGTAAAATATTACAACAGATTGGATTACAGCTTGATAAAACAAAAACAATTATTATACCATAAACTACTATAAAATGGTACAACAGATTGGATTACAGCTTAATAAAACAAAAACAGAATCATAATACCATAAATTACTATAAATGTTTTTACAACAGATTGGATTGCAGGTTGGTAAAACAAAAACAGAATCATTTTACCATAAGTTACTATCAAATGTCACAACAGATTGAATTACAGGTTGATAAAACAAAAACAGAATGATTATACTATAAAATGTCACACCAGATTGGATTATAGCCTAATAAAACAACAACAGAATTGTTATACTGTAAAATACTATAAAATGCTACCTCAGATTGAATTTCAGGTTGATGAAACACAAACAGAATCATTATACTATAAAATGTCACAACAGATTGGATTATCGCCTGAAAAAACAAAAACAGAATATCGTTTTGCACATTAAAATACTTCAAACGCCTTAAAAACTACATATGCTGATGACATTTAGAACTTCCTTTCACTTTATTACTCTTCCAGTTTAATTAAATATCGATAAAAGTTCCTAAACATTTGTATTCTGAAACGATCTCAACATTTTCATTCAAAATGGACAATGCTTGATAATCCTCCCTGGTCTTCCTAAAATAAATAATTTATTTTGTGTTACCTACATTAATGACAAGGTGAGTTCCCTCGCACCAACATACAACGGAATGAACATTGTCTCTATAATCCTTTGTCATCATTTTTAGGTTATCTGGAATTTAAATTCCAAGTAAGGTATTGATTGTCATCGTGCACCGTCCGTCTCCTATTTCGAGTTCTCTGGCCAAACCACTGGGCTGATCCGGGTGAAATTTGGCAGAAACGTTCCGCTCCTGACTGGTAACAGGAGCAAAGTTCATTCCTCATTCCGGAATGAGGAATCCTGTTCATTGATCAGCATGGCCTCCGCAATTTATCAGGACCGTGTCCTAATGTTGTAACCCAAATTTGGCAGCATTCTGACTGCTAGATCTGGAGAAGAAGATTTTTGAAGAAATTTACCAAGTCGGCCATTTTGACCAACTTAAAGTCAAGTGACTGGAATGAGCTTTACAATCCCCGTTACCAGTCAGGAGCGGAACGTTGCTGCCAAATTTCAGCCGGATCGGCCCAGTGGTTTGGCCGGAGAAGTCAAAATAGGAGATGGAGGGACGGTGCGCGATGACTATACCTTATCTGGAATTTCAATTCCAGATAAGCTAAAAATACACCACAATTTGTTGCACAAGGGATACCGACCAGGCTCGCCCATAGCTAGTGACCCATCTACTCAGGACGGATGATTGTGATTTTGAATGGGAGGTGGAAGGGCATGAAATTTGGTGGAAATAAGTGAAATCACCATTATTTTAACTGTGTGCAGGTCATATTACTCAATTAGATGCTGTTATAATTAATAAAGGGTTGTAAATGCTTAGTTTGCAGTGTTGTTTTAACTTGCAGATGTTTATTAACAGCAGTGTCATGAGGAGTCTCACTTCCACAACACAGCAGTTTTACCATTCCCCAAGTAGAGATCCTGTCTCCCTGGTAACTTGTCGAGTCGCTCTGCTTAATGCCAATTCGTATTCTTCATCTCAATGACGTCATCGCCTCAAACTCATAATATGACAACAAAAATTGTTACATTTACTATGCAATGCGGTTACTTCCTATGGCTTCAACTCGTAATCAAACAAATCTTATTTCGTTCAAATCAATTTGTCAAAACATACCACCGGCAAATTGCTTCTTCATTAGAAATGGATTTCAAGTTATTAAGATTGTACCAAGAATTTGTCTGTTTTTACTGTACTCACAAAAGATTTTCAACTCGCTCATAGCTTCTGAAAGTACTCGTCACTTATTGTGGATGTTTAATGTAAAATAGAAAATAAACTTTCAGGCAAGACACAATGTTTTGTTGTTTGTTCTTTCGACTGAACCGGTGATGCCATCCACAGAAATAATTTTCCTTGATTTTTTGGAAACAGGTTTAATTCCATGGATGTGATACATGGGCAAAGTTTAAACACACGTCTTGCCCCGTGATGTCGTCGATCAGTGATGTCGAGCTTAAATTAAAAAAAAAATATTCCCATGGACCTTCGCTAATACTCTCATCTGTCACTCCTACCTCACCATCCTTTCTCATTCCTCCTGTCTTCACTTTCCACCCCCCCCTCCTTGCTTTTCTTCACCTCTACGCTCTCTTCCCTTCTCATATTTCACCAAAGAGTAAGGCCCACATATTTCAACCATCACTGGCTGGGTCCATGTTTTCCATGAATCTAAATATACTGGCTTTTTATGCCTCCACTACCATAGGTGCCAAAGGCAATGGTTTTGGGTTGTTCATCCGTCTGTCTGTGTGTGATGATTTTGTCAACGCAATTACTGGTGGACCAGTGAAGGGATTTTTAACCTCCGCCATCGAAGATGGACGGAGGTTACTGTTTTCACCCCTGTCTGTTTGTTTGTTTGTTTGTGAACATTATTACTAAAAAACTTCTGGACGGATTTCAACGAAACTTGGTGGGGGGGATTTAGGTATGGTTCAACGATCATGTCATTAGATTTTGGACTTGGTCCAAAGTACAATATGGCCGCTATGGTGGCCATTTTGAAAAAATATTTGAATTTTTGTTTTTGCATTTCCACATGTTTTAAGTGATTTCCAACCCCCCCCCCCCAAAAAAAAATTGTTAGAGAAAAAATAACCAAATTTTGCAACTTTTTTTTCAACAAAATTTAGATTTATTTTTTTTTGCATTTCTACATGTTATAAGTGATTTCCAACAAAAAACATGCCAAAATTATAATGGCGGCTGATTTTGGAACTTCAGGTGGATATACCCACGTAAAATCAATTTCTGTCTCAAGGAATATAGTTATGACGAATGAATTGAGTATATAAAAGTAAAAGGGAAGGTTGCAAACTATAACTCTGTGAGCACTGTTGACGTCAAATTGAATGAATAGGATATCAGGTTCACTTGAGTGACCTAGCAGTATTGGCGGCGGAAGTTTTGCACTCTACCGAGTGCTCCCCCTCTCGTTGTTTTTGTTTTTAAACCAAACTTGGTACAAAGGTGTATTTCACATTTCCAAGCTGGCCTCCAAAGGTAGTCGCTGACTGGGCTTCCTCAGTCGTGCAAAGTCCTTCCTTGGCACACCTGAGCTCCTGACCATATACAAAGCTTCCATCCGCAGCTTGATGGAGTACTGCTCTCCCCTCTGGGCTGGTGCTCCCGCCTCTCACATTTCTTGGCTTCATGCTTCGGAAACCAAGGCATTCAAGATCATTGGTATCTCCCACGATGAGGCTGAGTCTTTGGGCCTCTCGCTCTCTCACCGCGGGTAGGTCGGTGGTCTTTCTGCCTTCTACTGTCTCCTCTCTGGCCTCACCCCCTCCCCCATCCCTTGCTCTGTCAGATATGTCTCCCCCATATTTACACAGGGCACTCAAGGTCCATCAGCAACCCCCTTCTGGTTCAACTACCAAAATCAAGAATCACTGCTCACCTTCACTCTTTCATCCCTCTTTTTTCCCCACCTTTGGAACAAACTCCCATGCTCTGTTCAATCCCACTCTTCCCTCCAGGTCTTCAAAACAGCTGTTCACCACCATCTCTTATCTTCCCCCATCCAAAACCTTGATCTTATGTACCCCCACTATTCCACTCCAAAACCCACCTCCTTCAGTCCTGTCCCTGTAGTGTCCATCTTGTTTACCCTGTGTACCCCACCCCATCCCTCTTCCTTCCACAGATCTCCTCATGTCTCTGTTCCGCACTTTTTTCCTTCCCTCTCCCGCCCCTCTTGTCTCCTGCTCCTCTTGTTGTACGTTGTGTGTGCTCGCTCTCATACGAGCCTCGACAGTGTATACAAAATTTTTTTTTAACAGAACTGAACTGAAAAGAATTGCTTTTTGGTCGAGGGTCTTCTACCCCTTAGCTGAAAGTTGCAGGTTTTCGTTGTTGCAAATAACTTGTCAACGGCGAAAGGGATTTTGACTAAACGGCGTAAATATATATGGACTGCAATACAAAGATGAACTGATAAAATTTTGGGTCGAAAAACTCAAAGGCTTAAGGTCAAGTGCCCTTTAATTACCTCCAACACCAAAGGTGGGCAGAGGTTGTTTTCATCCCTGTTTGTTTGTCTCTGAGCAGGATATCTCAAAAAGTTGTGAATGGATTTGAACGAAACCTGGTGGACAGGTCGGGTGCATGGCAAGGACAAATCGATTCGATTTCGTTGAATATCCAGATCCAGATAAAAGAAATCAAGTGATCCTTCACCATTGAGTGATAAGGCTAAAAACAATATCTTACACGATATCTCAAAAAGTTATGCACGGATTCAGATGAAACTTTATGGAATCTGTCCACATCTTTTTTGAGATATCCTGCTCACAAACAGTCAGACAGACGTGAAAACATAACCTCTGCCCACCTTCAGTGGCGCAGGGAACAATAACGGCATTCGATAGAGTGCATACCTCCGCCAGGCTGAACAGTTAATGTTTTGTATCCCACCCTTCGGCCATATCTGGATCCAGACCTTTACCAATATCTAATTGGCTTGTTCTTGACACCTACTCAACTCATCCACCAAGTTTCATCCATAATTGTTTGAGATATGCCGCTCACAGATAAACATGGGTGAAAACACAATCTCTGTCCACCTTCGGTCACAGAGGGGAGTAATAAACGAATCATAAATGCCCAGACCAAGGACACTACATGAATGGCTTTAAAAAGATGGCAGGACTGAATCAATCAGACAAGTGTCGATTTTGCGAGGAAGACAAAGCATGAGCCACCTCTGGGGATGTAAAAAAAGTCATGTCAGAATACCTGTACACACAAAGGTACAACAAGGTATGTAGAGTAATCCACTGGCACATCTGCAGAAATTTCAATGTCCCAGTTCCACAAAACTCATGGAAACATGAACCAAAATCAATCATTGGAAACAAGGACATAATGCTCACGTATGACCTGATGATCACATCCAGCGTGAACATAGAAAACAATGCACTGTGACTGGACATAGTACTCAGATACAAAAAGGAAAATAAGACATTGTTAATTGAGGTTTCAGTACCCAGTGATTTTGGTCTAAACAATGCAGAAATCAAGAGAATGACCGAATTTCAAGAATGAAATGAAAAGATCCTGGAATCTGAATAGCACCGAAATTGTACCAGTGATCATTGAAGCAACGGGAATGAAGAAGAAGAACCTCACGAAGATCCTCAAACAATTCCTGGGAACATTACCACAAACTAACTACAGTTGTAGGCTGTCCGGGGCTCAGTGATGATCCTGAAAAGATCCCTCAGGACAAAACTCTGAGAACAACAAAACCTCACAGCTTGGTCCATGAATCATGATCCTTCACCGAAACGAAGGTGGATACTTCAAGTCCTGGGAGGATTCTGTTCCACCTTCTGAAACCATGGAAAACAACCAACAACACACATAAATACATACATACACATACATACACCCACCCAGCACAAATACACACACACACACACACCACAAATACACACACACATACATCCCAAACACATGCATGCATACATACACCCACCACACAAACTCATACATACATACATAAACCCACCCATGACAAACACACACATATACCCACCACAAACACATACATACATACACCCACCCACACACACACACACACCACAAATACACATACATGCATACACTCACCCACCACACATACAAACATACACACATACACACATACATACATACACACACACACACTCACACACACACACACACACAAACACACACACACACATACATACATACACACACACACACACACACACAACCACAAATACACATACATACATACATACATACATAGCCTAAATAAAGTCTACACCCCCTTTCAAAATTTTCACCTTTTGTTCTCTCATAGCCTGGAATGAAATGTCTTTTTCCATCTTTATTTACACATCATAACCCACAAGTTCCAAGTGAAAAACAAATTCTACAAATTTCAGAAAATTAAGTAAAAATACAAAACTAGAATATCTTGTTTGGATAAGTGTCCACTTCCCATATAATAGTAATTGTAAATTAGCTCATGTGTAACCAATCACTTTCAAAATCACACACCAAGTTAGTTGGTCTCCACCTGTGTTAAATTGTAGTGATTCTGATTATTTCAGAACAAAATCAGCTGTTCTTGTAGGTTTCCTCTGCTGGGTAGTGAATTTCACAGCAAAGACTCAACCACCGAAACCAAGGAGCTTCAAAAGACCTCTGGGATAAAGTTATGGAAAGGCACAGGTCAAGGGATGGGTATAAAAAAATCAAAGGCCTTGAATGTCTCTTCGAGCACACTCAAGACAATCATTAAGAAGTGGAAGGCGTATGGTACCACCAAGATCCTGCCTGATCAGACCGTCCCTCCAAACTGGATGGCCAAGCAAGAAGGATACTGATCAGAGGCCACCAAGAAGCCAATGGCAACTTTGAAAGAGCTACAGGACTTTATGGCAAAGACTGGTCACTGTATGCATGCAACAACAATACCTCAAGCACTCCACAAGTCTGGCCTGCATGGTAGGGTGGCCACAAGGAAGCCATTACTCAAAAAAGCCCACCCTGTGTCCCATTTGAGGTCCACAAAGAACCACTGAGATTCTGAAGCCATGTGGAAAATAATTTTGTGGTCTGATGAAACCAAGATAGAGCTCTTTGACCGAAATAAAAAACATTGCATTTGGCTCAAGCCCAACATGGCACATCACCCAAAGAACACCATCCCTACTGTGAAGCATGGAGGTGGCAGCATCACATTACGGGGATGTTTCTCATCATTAGGGACTGGGGCGCTTGTCAGGATTGAAGGGAAAATGGATGGAGCAAAATACAGAAAAATCTGAGAGGGAAACCTGCTGCCCTCTGCAAGAAAGCTGAAATTGCGACGGAAGTTCACCTTTCAGCATGACAACAACCCGAAGTACACAGCCAAAACTACACTGGAGTGGCGAAGAAACAAAAAGATAAATGACCTTGAGTGTCCCAGTCAGAGCTGTGACCTAAATCCAATCGACAATCTGAAGCATGACGTGAAGATTGCTGTCCATCAACGCCCCCCCCTCCCCCCCCGCCCCCCGCAACTTGACTGAGCCTGAACAGTTTTGTGCAGATTATTGCCCAATGAAGGTGTGCAAAGTTGAGGGAGACTGATCCCAACAGACTCACAGCTGTTATTACTGACAAAGGTGCTTCTACCAAGTATTATCCAGACAATATATATATATATATATATATATATATATATATATATATATATATATATATATATATATTTTAGTATTTTCAATTAATTTTGTGGAATTTGTTTTTCATTTGGAAATTGTGGGTTACGATGTGTAAATAAAGGTGGAATAAGTCTGATTTAATGTAATTTAATTCCAGGCTACAAGGTAACAAAAGGTGAAAATTTTGAAAGGGGTTGTAGACTTTCTACAGACTACAGGAACTGTAAACGTATATGTACACACCGCCCACAAACACATACATACTGCACATACACAAACACATACAAACACACGCACAAACACCCACCCAATACCAACACACATACACATAAAAACACCAACACACACAAACACACACACACACATCACCAACACGCGTACACATACAAACACCAACACGACACACATACACCAACACACATACAAACACCAACACACAACCACCAACACACACACACATACACATACACACACCCACATACAAACACCAACACACATACAAACACCAACACACACACACACACACATACAAACACCAACACACACACACACACACACACACACAACCACCAACACACAAACACCAACATACACACACATACAAACACCAACACACATACACACACAAACACATAAAAACACGAACACACACAAACACACACACACACACATCACCAACACGCGTACACATACAAACACCAACACGACACACATACACCAACACACATACAAACACCAACACACAACCACCAACACACACACACACACATACACACACCCACATACAAACACCAACACACATACAAACACCAACACACAAACACCAACACACACACACATACAAACACCAACACACACACACATACAAACACCAACACACACACACACAACCACCAACACACAAACACCAACATACACACACACATACAAACACCAACACACATACACACACACACACATAAAAACACCAACACACACAAACACACACACACACATCACCAACACGCGTACACATACAAACACCAACACGACACACATACACCAACATACACACACACACAAACACCAACACACACACACACAAATACCAATTCACACACAAACACCAACACACACACAAACACCAACACACACACATACACACACACTTACACCAACACACACACATACACACACACTTACACCAACACACACACATACACACACACTTACACCAACACACACACACATACAAATACAAACACCAACACACACATGCAAACACCAACACACACATGCAAACACCAACACACACACACAAACACCAACACACACACACATACACACACACTTACACCAACACACACACACACACATACACATACAAACACCAACACCACCACACATACAAACATACACTCAACACAAACACACATCCCTCCATACATTAAGTCATTTTGACTGAACGATCCAATGAGTATTTCACAAAACAGTGAATGAGCGATAACTCCATGACGTGGTGTTTATCCATGAAACGTCACAAACAGGGTCCTGTTGTGACCTTCAAACGATTCTCAAACTTTCCCGCTCACCAAGTGTTCATGACCTGTTATAAACCCCTCACAGCTGTCATGATAATCCTCCTTCAAAAATGGTAAGAACACACAACCGGACTCCAGGGTCATTAAAATGACACTTTAGTACAAACGATGCAATGTAAATAACAACAAATGAACAAATATTAACATTATATGAGATCGCCGGTGTTCATAAATATAATTAATAATTAATGATGACTTCCGGTCAGTGCTTCAATCGCATGTGGGCGGAGCCGAGTTTCAACTTCCGGTTGGAGGTTAATGAATGAAATTGGAGTTCGTTGGGAGAATGGAGAGAGTGAAGGAAGAATCCGAAATCTGTGACAATCAAAGTACACCTTGTGAGAACTCAGGTGAGAGGGAAGGTTTTCATCACCTCGTGGGAATCGATAAACGTGATGAGCGCGGTTAATGATCCCCCTGATGTTTACATTGTAATACTCCATTATAGGGTTACAGAAATAACACTCGTACAGTACAACGATCACATGACGTGTTCGGACTTTGATGAACTCCTTCCCGGGATTAGTGTGTGCCCGACGCCCGTTGGTTACAAACTCCAATGTCCATCAAACTCCCTGATATGACTCGTTCTCTCTGGTTCATTCCCACGGGTCGGATCGACCTACACAAAAAGCTCATTCCACGTGTTCGTGTTTGGGGAACAAATGGACGATTCGCTCCTGAGAGTCGGAGATTCTTGTGTCGGCATTGGCGGCACTTTTGGGCGGCGAGGCGGGGTGGGGTGCGGCGGGACGGGGCGAGGATGAGGGTGAGGTGCGGCGGGACGGGGCGAGGGTGGCGGGACGGGACGGGGCGAGGGTGGCGGGACGGGACGGGGCGAGGGTGGCGGGACGGGGCGGGGCGAGGGTGACGGGACGGGACGGGGCGGGGCGAGGGTGACGGGACGGGACGGGGCGGGGCGAGGGTGGCGGGACGGGACGGGGCGGGGCGAGGGTGGCGGGACGGGGCGGGGCGAGGGTGGTGGGGCGGGGCGAGGGTGGCGGGACGGGACGGGGTGAGGGTGGCGGGGCGAGGGTGACGGGGCGAGGGTGAGGTGCGGCGGGACGGGGCGAGGGTGAGGTGCGGCGGGACGGGGCGAGGGTGAGGTGCGGCGGGGCGGGGCGAGGGTGGCGGGACGGGGCGAGGGTGGCGGGACGGGACGGGGTGAGGGTGGCGGGGCGAGGGTGACGGGGCGAGGTGAGGTGCGGCGGGACGGGGCGAGGTTGAGGTGCGGCGGGACGGGGGCGAGGGTGAGGTGCGGCGGGACGGGGCGAGGGTGACGGGGCGGGGCGAGGGTGGCGGGACGGGGAGAGGGTGGCGGGGCGAGGGGACGGGGCGGGGCGATTTTTTTTTTTTTAATGATTTCACAGGTGTCTTCATTATGATCTCATAATTGCATACATAGAACACTACATCCGATCGGTATGAACATTTTTTGAGGGTCATCTCGGGATAAATTTGTCGAGAAAAAAAAAATTGACGGTGTCATCGGTCACATGGTTTGACACCCATATTGTATTTACCCTAAAACCCATAAAAATTATCTCCAGAATGGCTGTACAGATCGAGGGGAAACTTCACACACGTTTCCCAAGTATTGGGGATACCGGGGTATTCACAAATAATTGATTGGTCACATGATCCTGCAGCCATATTGGATTGAGCAGAAATCTTTAAAAAAAATTATTTCTCTTGAACCAATTCATCACTTGAAGTGAAACTTCAGAATTATTATCCAGTATTGATGGGGGATGCAGGTTTTAAATTTCAACCTGATCGGGCACATGGTCTGGCAGCCATGATTAAATCCTATCCAGGTTCCTCCTGATGACTCCAATGCAGGACTGTACCTATTTGGTCTTGTATTTGATATGAATTGAATTTATTTTAATCCCATTCTGAATTCAATTGAACAATAAACATCATAGGTCAGGGTCCGGTGTCCAATCAAAGTGGGACGCCTTGGTACCCGGTCATCACTGCCAGCAGTTACAAAGTGGCAATTGTAATTATGTCTCTTATTAGTTACGTCACAAACCAGTACACAAACATCACACAACGCACCACACAAAACATGTCCGGTCGGGGGTATGCAATCTCTGATTGCACTTTTTCTTGTAGTTGTTTTCAAAGACATTCTTGGGTTTCTTTCTGTCAAGGAAACCGATTCTGACAATATTTAATCCGTAAATAGTGTTTAAAATATTCAATTTTGCCCCTTATTTATTCTCTAATTGATTAATTTTTGTCACGCAGGAACATTTGACCACTTTCTGTACTCATCCAAATCCCCTTCACACTGTGATAAGATTTGTTTTAAAATCTCATGCGGAATTCCGTAACCCTAACCCTAAAATTTACCCATCTAAACAGTGATGATCTGAAATGAAATTAATGTTAAAACATACATTTTTTGGGGTTATTTCATGTCGTGGACACCGATTCTGACCATATTTTGACGATTCGGTAGCTTATTTAATCCGTAAGTTGTGTTTAAATTCGTGAATTTTGCTCCTTATTTATGTTTTAATTCGTTCATTTTTTTTGTCTTACAGGAATATCCGACCACGTTCTGTACTCGTATCAATCCCCTTTCACATTGTGATATGACTTGTTTAAAAAAATCACGTGCAATTACATAACCCTAACCATAAGTAGGACGCTTAACATAAAAATGTAGCAGAAGGTTTGTGGAAAAAGTCTAGTTGGGGAGCTCCCGTTTGTTTGGCCCAACTTTCAACACCCTCATCCGGCAACCTTTTTCTTGTCGTCAATTCTGATTGGCATAGCAAAGGAAATGAATGGTTTCTGGGTCATTGGTTCAATGAGATGCATTTTGATTGGATAATGTTTAACATTTAATATCTCTGCTACTATTTTAGCCAGTCTCGAGATTTTAAAAACTTAACCGTAAATAGTAGCGGAAGTACGATGCAAAATTTCAGCCACCTTGCATGTAATGAATCATACCCATAATGTTTTGCCGACAACTCCGTCTTCGGTAAGCATTTTAAACTCTAATTTGGTGCACAGTACCGACCACTCGGCGTGTTATTCGTGTTGAAATTTCAGAGCTGCTACTTCCAAAAACATGATTATGGTCGCTTTTCCCCTTGCTCTCGACAGCTTCTGCTGTGGTTGTGTCCCCCCCACCCTTATGAACACATCATTGGATGAGAGTTATATAATAACACCTTAGCTAATGAAAAAAAAAAAACCTTCCAGAAAAAAAATCGGAAACGTTGAAGTGCGTTGTGCAATATTACACACCACCTTGAAAGGAAACCATCACAACGTACTTTTTTCAAATGTTAAAGGGCCAAATTATTATATTTTCAGCAAGAGGAGATAAATGTGACCGAACATGTTAACTTTCATCACTCTGTGAGTTTGATTGCAGATGGTTGCCCTCGACCGAAATGTCACAGAAAATGCAGTAACCTTCACACAAGTGACTTCCCAGAGGCAAATTTGGAAATATTGTTTTTAAAGACAATTTAATAATTTAAAATACGTTTTTAGGTTACTTTTTGTTGAGAAAACCTATGCTGGCCATAGTTAGACGAGTTGGTAGCTTATCGAATCGGTAAATCGTGTTTAAAATAATAACTTTTGCTCTTACTCCTTTATTTTTTTTTTGTATTACACAAACATACAACTACTTTCTAAACTCATTGCACTCACCTGCACACTATGGTGTCATTTAAAAAAAATTTTTTTGAATATCACCAAAATTACATTACTCTAACCCTAACCCTGATTTGTAAATTAATATTTATCGCGTATGCACAGAAATTCCTAACCCTAACCCTAACGTTACCACCTTGGCCCTGCAAAACAAGCCCTAAATCCATCCATCCATTGGGACCATAGTCTGTACAAAGCGTTGGTGCTGCCTCAGCAGTCTCCTTGGCTATTGGGCACAATCCTGGACGGGTCGCCACTCCGACACAGGATACCAGCAAGCCGGCACTCATTTTACCAACCTCAGAAGGACGACAGGCAGAGTCAACCCCAACTGGTATTAATTCAACGGCCGAATAGGATTTAAACTCAGGATCCTCAGATCCCAAGCCCACCACCCGTCACCATTAAGCGAACACCAGGCATACCCTATATCGACTGTGGAATAACGAAAATACCATGTATAAAATTGAGAAATTGAACCAGTTGAATATAAATTAATATATACACACCTGCCAACTGTTTTTCTCTGTTTACATGTTCAACATGCAACCCCTCAAAAGCCCTGCACGATCACACGACCTCTTTGACCCGATATCCGTGGGACTTTTCTTCCTGATTCTATAAATGGCATCTCTTGTTATTTAGAAACTGTATTTAAAAGATATTTTCACGTCTCTTTTGCTAATTGATGTATGATGTATCATGTCAAATGGTTAGAGTATGATATGGAAAGGAGTGTCCAAATGACCTTTTTACTTTTTTATTGATTTATTTCTACTGTACACTAAGTTTTTTTTTTGTTTTTTTTTTTTGGAATCGGGCTGAGTCCGAATCCTTAGCATACCGAGTCTGAGTTCTGAAGAGTCGAGTCCGAGTCTGGGTCCTCCCAAAAATGCACTCAAGTCCGAACTCATTCCGACATCATCAATTATTACCCCGTGCACGCGAAGCGAAAAGTGCTGCACGGGGTAATTGTGTTCCATGAACTCTATAGTTATTTATTTATTTGAAATGTCATCTGTGTTTAGTTTTTCTATCATAAAAAAGTTAAGTTTTTTTTTCCCCCCCCAAAGTTTCTCATGTGTGCATGTGATGCATGGCATTTTGTCTCCGTCGGAGATGGAATGTTTTCACTGAATGTTCAACAGTGGGGTGACTTTCAAATCGCATTTCAATTGAACTTCGCTCTCCAGGAATTTTATTCCTATTCAGGATAGTTAGACGGAATTTTATATATTTCGTGCCAGCAATTGTGTTTCTACTTTACATAAGATGTACTAATTTATGCTGTGGGAATTAAATACGTGGAGAATCGCACACACACACCAAAAAATTATTACTTTATTTTTTCCATTGATGACATGAAACATAATTTTCATGTCTGGGTGAAATTAGCTGACGTTTGATGTTCCTAATGTGAAGTCTCTGTGCAGATTTGTTGCATGTTGTGAAGGTTGAACCCGAAGTATTGGAGGCTTTGGATCCAAATGGTGAGAGACGTGGGTTTTTCTTCTTTAAACATTGCATTGTTGTCCGTATTGTCATGCATCGCCCCACTTGATGGGAAATACACGGTATTGCTGAAAAATTTACCACGCTCATGCATCATTGTACCCACATATCAAGTTCCTTGTTCCGTGACTGCAACCTTGCTCTTTTAATTTGACATTTTCCCATTCTACTTAATACTTGTGTGTTACTCTCGATTACACGGAACATTCTCATTGATTATTTCATCCAAAGGAAAGTGTGCAATTGTTATATATTTATTTATTTAAATCCAAGTCGATGGCTTTAAACATGAAAAACCAGCCGGGAGGCGACGATGGTTCGCGGGCATTATTGAACAATGCCACTATAGGTACAATTGAGTTGGTGGAAGCTTTTGAGGAAGCCCTACCATAAAAACCTATCTCTTCCGTCAAAATTGACCAAATCAAATCGGATTTTTTATATGTTGTACTTATGGACATTACGCACAGCTTCTAGGAAATGAAATTGCGAGAAAAAAAGTTCAAGTGAGCGTGGCTCCGCCCACAAGGGGCGTGGGACGTCCCTCGTACAAAAAGACACAACTAGACCATGATATCTAGCTTGTGTCCAAGTTTCATCAAGATCGCATCAAACGTTACGGAGCTATGCTCTTGAGAGAGTCACAAACAGACAGACAAGCCGGTAGGCGACATGGGTGGTCGCTATATAACTGCATACTAGTCATACAGTTTTTGACGGATCGGGCTAAAATTTTTTGACAGAGGTTGATTATAGTGTGCATAAAAGCGCGGAAGCCGATTTTTGATTTTCGGAAAAGAAAAAAAAATCGGATTTTTTTCAAAACTTTCAAAGTCCCGTTGCTGGGCAACGGTGGCGTCCATAGCAACGGTGCTCAAAAAGCATGGAACTAGATCTTGGTATGAACCTACCAGTCAAATTTCATCAAAATCGGTTGACTCCTCTGGCCTCCAGAGCTGTCCATTACATTCAAACAAACGGACAGACATGCAGACAGACGGAAAACCTGAGCATAACGGTAGTCTAGCGACCACCCAACAGACAGACAGACAGACAGACACAACGAAAATAGTGGTCACTGCTGGCACCCGCGAACCAAAATTATTGAAGAGCTCTTGTGCCAACCATTCATCTTTTTGGTTGGGTGTGAAAAATAATGCCTTGGGTGACCTTTACACAGCATCAGCAAACCAATTGGGGAAAGCTCGCCTGCCCAACGACATCACTTATCGGAACATTGATTATGCAGTATGTTCTGCGAACACCTCTCGGAGGTCAACAACATGAAATGTGCAAAAATGTCGATTTTTTTTATCATCACCAATTTCCTCCAGAAATGTGCGTCAGGTGCGGTGGTGGTGTTATTACCTTATTTGTACGTCGCACACATAGCAACCATTGGAACTGTGACTTCTTGACAATTGGTTCTCTTGCTTACTTCAATGTGATTATTTCGATATTTCCGCAGAATATAAACAAACTCTCAATGTATACAGGTAGAACACCAATTTTTTTGTTGTTGTTGTTCGGTTCTTTTCATCTCTTCCTTGTGATCAAAAAAGCAAACATAGTGGTGAATGTCATATTATACTCATTATTTTGCTGAACTACTACCGAACACAGGCAATTAGGGTACATGTAAAGTGCCGCTCCATTGGGTATATAATCTCAATATTCCATCAATCTAGTAAGTTGCCCGTGCCCACACGGGATTCTAAATGGGGTCGGGATTAAGGCGGCAAAAATGCAAATGGCGTCTTCTGTCATCGAGCCGGCAAGCTGGGAGCAACGATTCACATTTATTTCCACATCTGATGCAACTTACATGCTGTCATGGTGGTGAGGTCACCATTTTAAACTGTTTGCTCGATTATACGTAGCTTTTTGATGCTGAGGGTCTGTAATAAAAATTTGTATTGGTGTCAAAGCCAATGACCAATTGCAAATTAACAGTAGGATTCATAGTGAGGTTATTTCCACAAGATCAGTATTGGTGTACCCTGAACACCTCTCTGGGCCCAATGGAATCGGACTGAGAGTCCCATCGGTTGTCTAATTGTGCTACGAACCTGAGGAGTCCAAAATTCACTGACCCTTTCCTTAAATCACATGACCAATGACTGTGGCTGCCATCTTGGCATTCTAGACAGCGCCAAATACCTCCTTCATTGTACTCGGCTTGTAACTGCATGTAAAGCCTTCATCTAAAGTTGTAAAATATAGCTCCCTCTCCCTGCCGTTTCCCATCTTGGCCCCATTGAGGCCATGAATCTCAGGCCCTCTGTGTTATTTGAATCTTGCATCATGAAGTTCAAATTCAGGAAGTGATTCATGCTCACCCTTGACAGGTTGATTGATGGCCTTGCAGTTTTTCTTTTCCAACTTTGTTCTGGTCTTGCTTCACCTGCCTTCTCACTTGCTCTTTTACTGCAGAGAAAGATGAACGACCGAAACCTTAGCTTCGCCTTGCGGTCAGCATACCCACGGTGGTTAGCCTACCCCAGTTGATGTTCTGTTTATTTAATTCCATTATTCTCACCTCTTTACCTATCCCCTTCCTCCATTTAACGTGTGTTCTCCCACAAACTCTTTGCTTGTTACTCTCCCCAAGTCTAAACAATATTCTTACCTCCATTCTTTCAAAAACCCTCTTTTCTTGAGTTCAAAACCCTTTGTTCTTGTGTCTTCCTTCGTATGTTGTCGAGAACTCTTCCTGACAAGATATCGAGTTTGTTGCCCACCACCACCTCATGGACTCTCCCATTTCCGTGATTAAGCTTTACCACACCAGCTGAGACCCTCTTCTTACACATCTTGTGCAGTGGTGCATCCATTTGTTGTCATCCCACTGTTTGCTCTTTGACCCATTTTGTCTGTTTAGTTGATGTTTTCTGCAAGTCAATGAGTTTTCATATCTGAATTAAAAAAATAAAAAATTCTGGGTTGAAATTCATTAGTAAAATGAGATTGTCTCACAAAAGTGCCGCTTGTAACGATATGGTGCGCTAACATGAGTGTTCTTTACCATTTGACTTTACACGCTCAGACTTTTTTACTTTTAACAACAAATTGTTCTGCATACTAAGAAAACCCAAACAGCTATTCATAATTTCAACTTGAACTTCTGATCTCTGTTTTACAGACTTGCTACACGGTGTTAAACATGAACCTGAAGCTTTGGAGCCTGTAAATGCAAAAGGTAAGTCCACTTGGAAAAAAAAACAATGCAACCAAATCCCTCTTGTTTTAAAATCGTCACTTCCTGTTGGCTCTGTGTACATTATCATAATTCATTTATTACCTTCGCATTCTGCGAAAGGTTATGTTTTGGGTGCTGTGTATTTATTTATTTGTGAATATGTGTGTTTGTTTATTATTCGCATAACTCAGAAAGTATTAAACCGAATTGCATGAAATTTGGTGGGATGATTCGTGAGTATCCAAGGACCATTTGATTAGATTTTGGGAGCGATCGGGTCAAAGGTCAAGGTCATGAAAAGGTCAAAAACACTCTTTTGAGCATAACTTCCTTCATAATACAGCTATCGACATGCAACCACCACCATATTGTTCCATGACGAGATACCTTTCGGATATGTAGTGTCGGATTTGACGTAACGTCATCGGAAGTGCGTCTAAATGACGTCACAAGATGACGTAAATTTTCGATCTCATCAATTTTGATCATACCGTTTTGTAGGACTTACCTAAAGGACGTCACACACCAAATTTGACTTCGATCGGACTGACCGTTATGACGTCATTGACGTTTGAACGTGACGTTTTTCAATTGTGGCTAAAATGTCCTGATATTTTACATTCAAATATCAATATAATTTATCAAGCAAAGTCTCCCAAATCCAGGCATTAGGATCAGTACCAAAATATCTGTTTATTGATGTACAGGTTTTGCCAATTAACTCTGTAGTCAAGGTCACACTCAAGGTCAAAATATACTTGTAGGCATAGCTTCAGATCTAATAGAGCTATTGACATGAAACCAACGTTAAAACGTTCAGTGAACTACGAGCTTTCAGAATGGTAGTCCCCGATTGGACGTGACGTCCCCGGAAGTGCGTCAAAATGACGTCAAAAGATGACGTCATTTTTCAACTTTTTAATTTTTCAGTGTTTATCATTCCATTTTGTTGAACTGCCTTCAAGGAGGTTACACACCAAATTTGACGTCAATCGGACTGACGGTTGTGACGTCATGGACGTTTTAAAATGACGTTTTTCAAATGTGCCCGGAAAAAAGTTGCGGCGGCGAAGGTATGCGCTCTACCAAGTGCCCGTTCTAGTTTTTGATGAAATGAGATGGAGAGATGTGTGAGTGAACAAAAGCTCATTTTTAGCTCACCTGGAACGTAATTCCAGCGAGCTTATGGGATGGCACATCGTCAGTCCGTCAGTCCGTCTGTCCATTCACAAATACTTGCAACTTCTCTGAAACTGCAGATGGGATTGTGACCGACTAAAATTATACTTGGTATGTTGCAACTCAAGTTTGTTCACAGCATGATAAAAATCGGGGTCTACGGGAGTCTACCTGGGGGTCAAAGTCCGGGGGTCCACATTTATATGTAGCCAGAAACTCCTTGATACCACAAGATGGTTCCATATCCGGAAGCAGCGAGAAAATGAAATCTTCGAACACTCGTTATTTTCCACAAGCCATAAAATCCAACTACAACATTAACATTTGTCACATTTTTAACGTGTTCTACGTTTCAACGTCGAGCCTCACCCGACCAATATAAAATCCTGTATTATATATTGTATTTATAATTTGTATTTATAATTTGTTCCATAATAATCGTATTGTCACGTCATACAGCCACCATTAATACGGGGCCAGCTGTGTAAGGATCTTTCTTCCCATAAATGGCCGAACAGTTTCTAATTGCCGTATTCACTTCAATTTACAACTCTACTGTTCCCCAAGGTCACCCCAAAATGAGCCAAAATTTAACTGCACACGCACTGGAGGCAGATGGATTGAACACGCTTCTTAACTGTTAAAGGGTTTATTTGTCATGAATATGAGGGGGAAAGGTGGACGGGACGAGCAGTTCAGAACAAACCATGCGAATCAAAAGACACGAACAAGGGAATGGAGACACGCAAAGTTCTGTACAAGGATGATAAATAAATAATCCTAACCCACATGAGGCGCCGCAGATCGTACTTGTACAACAATAGAATAATGCATGCGACACTATTCTTTGGCGATGCGTGGATTGCAGGGCGATGGTGTGTATAGCTTGGGAACAACGTCCACGTTTCAGAGCCATCCTCCCTGAGCAGTGACGAAGTGAGCCAGCATCGAGTTGAGGCAAAACAGAGAAAGCAGAGAGCTATCTTCTTCGTTTCCAAAAGGTTCCACTCTCTTAGGACATGCACCCAGAACCAACCCTCGTGACTCACTCTCTCTCTCTCTCTCTCTCTCTCTCTCTCTCTCTCTCTCTCTCTCTCTCTCTCTCTCTCTCTCTCTCTCTCTCTCTCTCTCTCTCTCTCTCTCTCTCTCTCTCTCTCTCTCTCTTTCTGTAGGTGCTTCTTCTTCACCCTCCAGTCCTCAGACACGCTGGGAGCTCTGGTGTGCCCTTTCTCTCGGCCGCTCTTCGTCCTTCTGGGCGCTTCTTCCTCTGAGCTTTCTCTATGGTGTTTCTTCTTGGTCTCCCCTCTGTCCTCTCTCTCAAACCGCTCCTTCTTCACACTCCAGTCTTTCTGAGAGTCCTCCTCCTCTGGGCCGTCCTGCCCATGGGGTGGCCCCAATAAAAATGTCTTTCCCTGCTTCTGGTCCCTACAGCGTTTTGTGCCACCATGGCTTTGCACACACTGTCCAGACAGATCGTGATCGGCCTTTTGGAGCATATGACACGTGTGCCTTTTGTGATGGGAGGTCCTCACCTGGCCCCACCTACAGACAAAAGGTGTTTATGCATACAATATTACCCTAAGTATCCTGAATAAATTACATACCCTACCTCCTCAACATCATGGAACAAAATGACTTACTCTGACAGGTCCCTCATGCATGGCAATCTCACCTACCCGAAACACACGGACCATGTTACACTTACCACAGTCTAGCTATGGATTCCCCACCCCTTCCACGTTACAATATTGTTACAGTGCACCGTGGGATGGACACGGGGTCAAATTTTCAACCCAGATGATCACCAATTTCGTGACGGATGGTCCTCAGAAAGTGTGCACATCGTCTGCCGGGAAAGCCAAACAGATATTTTCTTTGGTTTCCGACATACAGAAACTCTAACGAGATCTATCACCAACAGCCAGTTCATCTGACAGAAAGGATGGTTACCGAGCGATATACCGATGTACACAGGAGGACCCGCATCAATATGGATACAAGAACTAACTTTGCACAGAACATGATACACCGCCTAACAGTCACTAGGAAATACTTTGTGCCTGTTGTTCTTGTAATTTATTTTGAATTATTTTATTTACCCTCGCCGAAGGAGAGGCTATTGAGTTTGGGTCCGTTTGTTTGTCTATCTATCTCTGTCTGTCTGTCTGTTTGTCCGCACAGAACTTTCTTTTTTTTTTCCTCTCCACAACCGCTTGTCAGATTGAGATGAAATTTTCTCCATCGGTGCGACAAACTCACGCAGAATGTTTTAATGATAATTGTGACGTCATAGGTCACGTGGTGTGGCAGCCATGTTGGAAAAACGGGGGGAAAAAAAACTTTGAACCTCTATTTCTGAAACTGCACCAAGGAAAAAATTGAAACTTGGCGCACGGGAAGTACTCCTCATAGGGAATATGTGATTTCTTTTTTAATGATGTCATAGGTGCCTTCGTTATGATGTCATAATTGCAAATGTGGAATGCTACATCTGATCAGTATGAAAATTTTTGAGGGTCATCTATGGATAAAATGGTCCACACAAAAAATTTTGATGACATCATCAGGCACGTGATTTGGCAGCGATATAATATATATATATATTTTTTTTTTTACACCTTCAAAAATCTTCTTCAAAATGGTTGAACAGATCATGGTGAAACTTTACACATATGACCGCCTAACCATGAGGAAAAAAAGGTTTACACGTATGACATCAGAGGTCACATGGTTTTGGCAGCCATATTGGATATATGAAAAATATTAAATAATGTTTTCTCTGGAACTGCTTAATCAATCGACATGAAACTTCACAATTGTAATCCACTAGTGATGTGGAATACATGTTTTAAATTTCAACTTGATCAGACACATGGTCTGGCAGCCAGAAATATTACATTTTTTGATCTGGGTTATTTATTTATTTATTTATTTATTTATTTGAATCACACACTTAGCTGTGCCTGGATGGGTTTGAGGGTCGAGGAGTAGCAGCTGAAATGTGAATCCTATCCAGGTTCCTCCTAATGACTTCATCTTTGCTTTTTGCTTGTTTGGGTTCCTTCTGGTGACTCCAACGCTGGACTGTACCTATTTGGTCTTCCATTTGATTTGAATTGAATTTATTTTAATCCCATTCTGCATTAAATTGAATAATAATGAAAAACGTTACGGGTCAGGGTCAGGTGTCCAATCAAAGCAGGACGTCTTGGTACCCGGTCATCACTGCCAGCAGTTATAAAGTGGCACTTCTAATTATGTCTCTCATTAATTATGTAACACCGGTAAACAAACGCCACACAAAATACACCACACAAAACTACACAATCACCACATGACACACCACACAAAACAAGTCCTGGTGAGGGTCTGCAATCTCTGAATGCTCTTTTTCTTGTTCTTCGTGTTTTTGATGTAAAAGCATGCCTTGTTAAAGCTGTTAAGCAGTTTTAGGTATTTATGCCTCCACTGCGTATTAATCCAATGTTGTGATTGTAATTAGCACATTTGGCTTGTTGACAATGGCGGTGATGAGGTGTTCGTCAGTGTCATACAACACCTTTGATTACATGCGATGGTGTCATGACACACTCTTTTACGTGGTTCCATAATGTGCTTATTTGGGGATGATAGGGAGAAGGAGGCTTTGGGTGAGGTGGGAGGGGAGTTGAGGGAATAGATGTAAATAATATTGTTGCGGGTCAGGGTCCGGTGGCAAGAACAACCGCTAGGTGGGTGAAGTTACGTCTTCTCCCACCAGACTCCTGGAATTGTAGGCCGTCGCTCACGGATAATTCCGTGACGCGGCGGGTCGCTTAACCGACCGTGGACGCCAATACCTCCACCGCGTAGCGTAGGGTCTTTTTGTCTCGAACCAATTTACCTAATTAACCACGCGGTGTCATCTACCAGGGAACCACACCCTCGGTACGCCTTGCCTGAACCATATCACTCTACCAACTACGGTAGAGTACCAACTACGGATCGGATGCAGCTGAGCGGAACTACCAAGGACGTACCAGCAAGAATGAACAGATTATCACAGATAAAGACCCGGCTAACCTCAGATCAAAACCATGCTGGGCCAATGAAGGAAAAGACAGAAACGAACTGTGAACATTTCTGCAATCATTTATTTACAAGCACTTACAAAAGAAAGACACAGAGCAGACTTACGCGGGAATACAACAGGCAAGATTTACAATGATCAAATAAAAACACTTTTGCAGTTCTTCTTTAAGACGGTGCCACAAGCTCAGATGCACACTCAGACGAAAATAAACCCAGATGTATGGCAAATGACCTTTTGCAGCCAGAGAGGGAGGTGAGCTGAGATCGCAGTTCTTTCGGGTACCTGAACGTTGGAGGGAAGATGCTCCATGGTGCAGCACCTGTCAATGGTCGTGCAGCTCGGTCCACGGCCGCACGCGTGGAGACCGTGTCTGAAAAGGAGCCCGGGTCGAGTCGAGCGGAGTCCGAGGCGGGGATCAGGGCTCCTTTCTTTCGCTACCAGCCGACGAACTCTCACTCCAACGCTCCGATCAAGACAACTCACTTTCCAGCTCACTCTCAAGACAACTCACTTTCCAGCTCACCAGACCACTCTGAACGAATGGTGTCGTAATTTATAGATCTCCCTCAGCGGGGAAGGGCCTTGGTGAAGTAGACGTCACTGTTCGCCCTGATTGGACGGGGGGGCTTCCATGGGGCCGCCCTTTGTGAGCGGGGTTTCGGCCATACCGGGAAGCCCGCCCACTCCGCGTGTCTGGACTCGCCTAAAAGGTACTACACAAAGATTCTGTCAAGCGAGTCGCCGGTTAGATGAGTAGGCGAACACGCGCTTGTTCAGCCCATGCGAGAGTAGCAAGCGAGAGTCCGAGTAGACAGCGGATGAACAGTGGTACGTTGTTGGAGGGGATATAAAGGTTTATGAACCTAACTAAAAAAACATCGCAATGCACCCCAGTGTCTTCCCACTACACACAAGGAGGGGTTCTAGCTGCACATATACTAAATGGAATGACTAACTTCAGGACAACTGTATGTTTGTATGCATACGGTTCCTAGAACCGTTACAATATTTATGCCATTCCACAATTATTGAGTGCACAATTCATTGGCCATCCAGATCATTAGCTGGGACCTTGATATTTAGGTTGGACCGCTTAATCCCAGAAGCTCCTCTGATGACCAGTCATCAACTGAAGTTTTGTCCGAAAGTCATCCAATCAGAAGGGAAATGGGCAGGAGAGTGGATTAGGGAAGGTGGGGTGGGAAGAGGTCTTGAGGTTGAATGATCTAAAGAATTCTTTCAACTTAATCACCATGTGATTCAGTGGTCATCGAGGGGAGAGAGAGACTGAGACAGACTGAGACTGAGACTGACTGGTCAGATTGGATTTTTATTTATACATTATAAGAAAAACTGTTGTTTTCCTTGCTTGAAGCATGTGTGCCGTGAAGGGTTTATGTTATTGGTGCATTTTCTCGTATTTGCACATTTATATTTTGCTTGTGGAAAGGAAAACCAGGATGTGCTGGTTGAGTTTATAATTGAAGGTTCTTTTGCAGGTCTGATCCACATTGTAAAGGTTGATCCTGAAGAATTGGATGACTTGGATCATAAAGGTGAGGAATGACTTCGTTTTTTGTAACTTATCAGCAGATTCATTTGAATAATCATAAACAATTGAAAATGATTGCTCATCCTGTTGTTGGATAAGTGAAAATAAATTTCATTGTGAAAAAAATTAAATTCACATCTACATGAAATACATGAAATACATGAACAAAATTCATCCATCCCACTTACATCGAATTAATTACTGACCTCAAATCGAGAAAGCCATTGACAAACCAAATTGGTGTAGCCAAAGAGGCTGTGTCCCATCCACTGCCATTCCACAACTCTAAAACAAAATACCTGCACCAAAATGTGTCCCATCAAGACTTAATCAATGACTGAAAGATTAGAGAGGAGATGAAGAAAATTTCAGTCCAGTTAACATGGGTTTTGTATGTGCGTTAGTTATCAAGATACAGTTTGTTAAATGTAAGTACAATTCTCATGATTCTCTGCGTTACGGAATAGAAGTAATTACTCGCGTAAGGATTTATTTATATAATTGATTATTTATTATCAGTGATCAAAGGCTCCTTTGGAGCTTGTCGGACATACTTCAAGTGCAGGGAAGGAAATTTTGGGAGAAAGTCGACAAATCAAAACGGCTTGTCCAAGACTTCAACCTAGTATTCCACCAAAAATACCAAACTAATTTTAAGATTTTGATTGATTATGACTTGTGATTTGAGAATTTTGTTTTAACGAACCCAAGAATACTTGAGCTGATGCCTGTTTTTGCCCATTGATTCAGCACAGTGATAGAGTTTGGCTGAACTCCAGCAAGGTGGCAAAGTCACATATTCGCACCTTCTGCATCTAACATTCATCAATGGACACTTGTATTCTTTGCTGAATGTTGGATCGAAATCAATGAGGCATATTAATTTTCTAAAAATTACAGTGAATTCAATCATTGATGTGAAATGAGCAAAGATGCGGACAACTCTGTTTATTGCTGGCTTGGTTCACTTTGGCATATATATATATATATATATATATATATATATATATATATATATATATATATATATATATATATATATATATGTATATATATATATATATATATATATATATATATATATATATATATATATATATATATATATATATATATATATATTGTGACGTCCACGGGATTTGAACAGTCCCGCCAACGTAGAATGAGCCGAAACGATGGAGGCGGTTTATTTATTTATAACCCAAACATGGCGGTTCTAATCGCTCTACCGCAAACGGGACGAGGAAGGTGGCACGAGTCACTTTTCACTGAGTTGATGATGTTTATTTGTTTTTTTATAATTACCAGAAATAACAAGACTCGGCAAGAAGAGGGATCCGGGGCGATTCAACGGGATGGTGTGGGATCGGGCGTGGGGAAAAACACAGACAATTCCAATGAATATACAGTTCTCAATCCCTCTAAGGCGCCAAACACACACACACACACACACACACACACACACACACACACACACACACACAACGTAGCTATCTCTGGTGGTCAGGCTGGACCGTGGTGTGGACGCAACTGTCCCTGGATCGGCGCCGGACGAGCCGGCCTTGCTCTCGCCAGGGGGGCAGGAGAAACCGCCGTGCTGTCGACCTCCTGGTCCTGGCCCAAGTCCGCCCACAGCCGCCAGGGAACCAGCTCCCGCACCAAGCCGCGAGCAGGAGAGGGAGGCAGGTCCGCCCGCCGCCCGACCCCGCACTCCGAGTCAGCAGAACCCCAGAGCCAACCAAAGTGAGGCACGAGGCTCGGCAAGGCTCCCAGACACGATCAAGAACACGATCGATTCAGCACAACAACCAGGACGCTCTCTGCCTCCACAGCTTCCACACCAAAAAAACCCACGATCTTTTGGTTGTAATCTTCTTCCTCTTCCTTTTCGACCCCGAACAGAACCTTTTTATCCTCCTGCCCTCGTCACTTCAATCGAGCCGTTTATTGGCCCACCGCCATCGCCTTCCGCCAATCGTGATCACGGGGCGGAGCCATCCGCTGCACTGTCCTGTGACGTCACGGCCAGTCTTCAGAGAATACCAAAAGGGGTTTACGCAGACACTTACCCTATCCCGTGTCCCTATCTAATTACGTGACATTTATCATTTCCCCTTGAAGAAATGAACATTTACTAGACAACTTATCACCACTGAATTGCTACTTATTACATCGAGATCCTGGTAAACTCGAACAGCATGGCATACCTAATTAAACATCCTAATTACCCTTTGAATGCATACCCCCCCCCTCAAACGTAACAATATATATATATATATATATATATATATTATATATATTATATATATAATATGTAGGAGCATTCTCCAGCCATATCCTCTCATTAAAACTGTGCAATTCCGATTTATTAAGATGTAGATCCATACAAATAAGATGAATGCATCCATGTATACACTGTATTTTTATTTGAGGCCCCAGACTGTGGGATTTGGATTTACATGAGGAAAGGGATGAGAAATGTTGCCTTCCTTCAGAATAGACAACTTTGACAATGAACTTGTAAATTGAACTAATTCGAGGAGAAAGTCACAAACTCAACAATCTCCAGGGCATTGTCCTATCCCATTTGCCATTAAACATTGCAGGTATTAATGATTAATTTGCATGCAAGACGTGCATTATGCAGCATTTTTATCATTGTGAGAGGGGGGGGAAAAAAAGCCCATCTCATTACCTCCACCGCCGAAGGTGAAGGAGGTTATGTTTTCAACCCTTTCTGTTTGTCTGTTTGTCTGTTTGTGTGCAGGATATCTCAAAAGGTTGTGGACTGATCCAAATGAAAGGTTGGAAATGTGACAAGGCAAACTGATTATATTTTGGTGAAGATCCGGATCCATCCGGATCCCACTACCAGAATTTTAAAGTGATTCTTCACAATTGAGGAGATGGGGCTAAAAATGATATGTGGCACGATATGTCAAAACGTTGTCGACGGTTTCGGATAATACTTGGTGGACACATTGTGTGTGTGGCAAAGACGAATTGATTCGATTTCGGTGAAGATCTGAATCCGAATCTGGACACAATAATTATTTAATTTTGAAAGTGATTCTTCACCATTGAGAGATTGGGCCAAAAACAATATAGTACTGTATACCACAATATTTCAAAAATGTATTGGGCCCGATATGTTCTCGTGGATCAGGCATTACGTGGCGGAGGTATGCGCTCTACCGAGTGCCCTTCTAGTTTATAATTGCTTTCATGGGGAGTTTGAAGAATTGTAGCAACTCGTCGCGACACTCGGTGGGGCGCATCATCTCTCCTCGCATCTAAACAAAAATACCATCATCAACTGAACACACTACTATTATAGTCCATATATATATATATATATATATATATATATATATATATATATATATATATATATATATATATATTTACGGTTGTGGGGGTAGATGGAGGAATTTCATCAATCCCAAAGTTAGGATTGGATGGAGCTGTTTGGTACGGGGACATGTAGGAGACATCTCAATGTAATTTATTAGGGAAACTGTGAGCTTAAGTGTTGCGTGTCACCACACAGGGGGTGGTGCAGTGTTAATTAGATGGGGATTAAGGATAAGTTCCCCCAGTATGTAATTTCCTCCTGTGAGTTATTCCTATGTTTTTTTTATTACAAACCAGCAATGATGGAGTTGCGCTTTTATAACAACTATAAAATAAAGCTAGCCAAACGTGCTGAGCAGGGAGAGGCCTCACCTTCCTGGGTTTTAGTGCGAGCAAGCCATGCCCCGGAGGTGGACGTTTGTTCAGTGTGATGTCGAAGAGATATCGGGAGCGAATGCACTAGTTTGGTGTGAGGGACGCAGTTGTTGTCGTGAAAGGAACGTGGCTAGGACGGAGGATCTCACTTTGTTCTCCACTCGGCATGACAAAATGGCTTTCCTTCGATACATGAAGATGGCGGAGAGATTCTCGAATTTGTGCTGAGGCTCAATGGCTCATGTGGTGGAGCAAGATGCTGGCTATTAGGTTTAATTTATCTCGTGATTATTCTTACATTTTAATAATAACCCTTGTAAATATTTATGTGTTGATTAAATCCAGTGTTTATTTTAAGTTGCTGTGTCCGTGTATTTGTCGTGGGGTTCGAGTATAAACCCCCCTGTGCTTCCATATGCCTCCATCGCTCTGCCAGTGCCGCTCCCCATCCTTCCCATGTGTGTTATATTCTCTGAGGATCAAAGTGTCCGCCTCCTAAGGAAAACCGGTCGGCTATCCGGGCTGGCTGGTGTTAACCGTCGCCCACCACAGGATTGCATTTTTTTGGCAATATTTTTTTACAACTAGACGACCCGTGAACCCGTTGGGTTCCCATTGTGACAGCAGTTGATAAAAAAAAATCATTTCAAAAAAAAAAAAGATGGCTCCAGCGAACTATACCGCTGAGGTTGTTTGCATTGATCAAATACTCCCGAAGAGTTCTTGACTGAATCGGGAATTGATTTTTTTTTATAATTATTTTCGTTTCCTGATTTGAATGAAACTTGATACTGCACACCGCAGGGGAATGGTGAGTAAGGTGGCACTAAAAGTTTTGTGCTATCATGTACCGTTTTGGCTGTATTTTGGGAACATACATACAAGATGAGAGTTTCAGTAATAGATAGATATGTACTCTATTTTAAAATGCCTGTGCATTATTAATCCATAACTATGACTCCAAAATGGACAATAAGTGATCCAGGAAGCGATTCTCGTGGATAGGAAAGTGGTATTGTTAGAAAGGAAGTTAGAAATTCAAAGAAAGTTTAACACTGGTGCCCGCCTTACAGATATTGCATGTGATCTTGGCCGTGGCCTTGCAAAGACCAAGGTGATTATGAGATGCATTAACAAAGAAAATAACATGGCATGTGCTCAATCTGTGACTCGTTCCAATGCAGTGCAAAGTCAAAAACACGTAGCCGTGTATTGGGAAAAGAACATGTTGGGGACGAATACCCCCCCCCCCCCACCATTACATGAATATGGGGAAATCACTCCTGATTTAGAACTCTTCACTTGTGAACTACTTTTCAGGAATGCATGGTGTTCATAAATTGGGACATTACTGTATTAGCAGGCACCCCCGTCCTCCTGGTGGGAGTACCGATGTCAGTCCACCGAACACGGATGGACACTTTGTGTACAGGTAGTGAAAGGTAAAATTGTTAAGGATAACATCACGATCAATACAATAATCAATGGGATGAGGAAAGCTTGGGATAAAGACGCCGCACCATAATCATCAATCTTGTAATCACCGCTGTAAGAGGTGAGGAAACATGAGGTTAGGAAAGCGTGTGATTTTCCGCACTACCAAGACGGACCGTTGTTTGCTGACGCGGATAGACGCCATAACAATAGACACGAATAACGATTCTGGGGAAAAAAACGGTCACATCCAATTGGCCAGTGTCACAACCAATCTGCGCGACCAATCGACGAGTGGGCGGAAAAATGGCCACACAATTGGTCAGTAATAAGAAATATCGATGAGTGTATATTGCTGATACAGCGACAGCCACGCAACCTCTGTTTATTATAGTATATTGTTAGCTCACCTGGAACATAGTTCCAGGGAGCGAATGGGATGGCGCGTCGTCGGTCTGTCCGTCAGTCCGTCCACAAACACTTGCAACTTCTTCTCTGAAACGACGCAAATGATTTTGATGAAACTTGACCACAACCTTCACCAACCAGTATGTACCAAAGTTTGTTCACGGCATAAAAAAGAAAGAATGGCGTCTGAGGGGGTCTACGGAGTGTGTTTATGGGGGGGGTTGCCCCCCAAAAGAGGCATTTTCTTTCTTCTCAGAAACTAAAATGCAATTCTGATGAAACTTGACGACAACGTTCATGACCCGTAATGTACCAAAGTGTGTTCACTGCATAAAAAAATTACAAAGAGCAATCAGAGATTGCAGACCCTCGTTAGAAGTTGTTTTGTGTGGTGTATTTTGTGCGGTGTTTGTGTACTGGTGTGTTATATAATTAATAAGAGACATAAGTAGAACTGTCACTTTAAAACTGCTGGTCGTGACGACCGGATACCAAGACATCCCTCTTTGATGCAACCTTACTTTGATTGGATACCTGACCCTGACCCATGACCTTTTTCATTATTATTCAATTGAAATTAGATTGGGATCTGAGGCTGAGTCTTTGGGCCTCTCACTCTCTTACCGAAGGCAGGTCAGTGGTCTTTCTGTCTTCCACCGTCTCCTCTTCGGTCTCGCCGCCCCTGCTCTGTCTGCGACATCTGTCTCTGTCCCCCCCCCTCCATATTTCTGCAGGGCGCTCAAGGTCCACCAACAACCCCTTCTGGTAAAACTACCAAAATCAAGAATCACTGCTCACCTTCACTCTTTCATTCCTCTTTTTTTCCCACCTTTGGAATAAACTCCCTCACTCTGTTCAATCCCATTCTTCCTTTCAGATCTTCAAAACAGCTGTTCACTACCACATCTTATCATTCCCCATCCAAATCCTCGATCTTTTCCACCCCCGTTAATCCACCCCAAGCCCACCTCCTTCAAATTCCCTGCTTTCCTTCCTGAAAGTCCCTGTAATGTCCATCTTGTATTCTCCGTGTTCCCCACCCCATCCCTCTCCCTTCCACAGATATTCTAATGTCTCTGTTCCCCACTGTTTTGTATTTCCCTCTCCCACCGCTCTTGTCTCCTGCCCCCCCCCCCTTGTTGTGCGTTTGCGCTCATACGAGCCTCGACAATGTATACAAAAAAAAAGGGATTAAAATAAATTAAATTCAAATCAAATGGAAGACCAAATCGGTACAGTGCTGCATTGGAGTAATCAGGAGGAACCCAAACGAGCAACAAGCAAAGATGAAGTCATCAGGAGGAACCGAGATAGGACTTGCATTTCAGCTGCTATTCCTCTACCCTCAAACCCGTACAAGCACAGCCAAGTGAGCCTTATTAAAATAAAATAAAATACAAAAAGAGAACCCATTTCAAAAAATTAAATAATTCTGCCTGCCACACTGCATCCGATCAAGTTGAAATTTAAAACATGTATTCCCCATCCCTACTAGATCATAAATCTGATATTTCACGTCAAATGATTAAGCGGTTCCAGAGAAAACATTATTTAATATTTTCTTCAATCCAATATGGCTGTCAAACCATCTGACCTATGACATCATTTGTGTGAATCTTTTGTTTCTCATGGATCGGCGGTCATACGTGTAACGTTTTGCCTCGATCTGTTCAACCACTTCAGAGAAAAATAATTTTGAAGGTTTAAAATATATATATATATATATATATATATATATATATATATATATATATATATATATATATATATATATATATATATATATATATATATATATATGTATATGGCTGCCGAATCACGTGACCGATGACGTCATCAATTTTTTTTCTGTGGACCATTTTTGCCCTCGATGACCCTCAAAAATGCTCATACTGATCAGATGTCGTGTTCTACATTTGCAATTGTGACGTCGTAACGAAGGCACCAATGATGTCATTTTTTTTGAAAATCATACTTATTCCACATGGGGAGTACTTGCCGTGTGCGAAGTTTCAATTTTTTCCTTCATGCGCTTTCAGAGTTACAGAGGTCCAAATTTTTTTCTGTTTTTCCAACACGCCTGCCATACCGTGTGACCTATGAAATCATAATTATGATCATAACATTCTGGATGAGTCGTCGCACCTATTTTGAACATTTCTTCTCAATCCGACAAGCGGTTGCAGAGAAAAATACGAAAGTGCAGACAAACAAACAGACAAACAAGCAAACGGACCCAAATGCAATACCCTCTCCTTGTTTGTTAGTTTTTACGCTGATTTCATCAAAGTATGGATAATCCGAGGTGTGCGAAATGCCATATAGTCTATATGATGTTATATTCTTCCTGGAATGTTCCAGAGTAAGTTTTGCACCAAAGGTCATAATCCTTGACCTTTGACCTTTAAAGTTCACAAAGGTCAAATTTTCAAAGTTGTGGGAATCGAACCGGGTTTTCGACCTTCTTCGACGAACTTACTCCAATAAGCTATAGCACGTATCCTGTTTCCTTATTTTAATGTCCACAACATTGTTTTGTGACCTTTAAAGATTATTCAAAGGTCAAATTGTTGAAGTTGTTGAACGAAACCGGGTTTTTGACATTTTGCAGCTAATAACCTGTCGCTCGTACCACATCATGTTGATCATTTTTATAACTTGGTCAAACATTATCACATTGTCTCATCCTTGACTTCTTAAACAATCTACATCGTGAAATACCGCTCGTGAACTATTGTCGTCTTCAGACTAGTTTCCTCTATTTTCTCTTAACATGATAGTCCCAGATGCCTGGTGTTAGCTTAATGGTTAAGGTGGTGGGCTTGGGATCCTAGGATCCTGAGTTGAATTCATACCAGGTGGGGTTGACTCTGCCTGTCATCCTTCCGAGGTCGGCAAGATGAGTGCCAGCTTGCTGGTATCCTGTGTCGGAGTGGCGACCCGTCCAGGATTGTGCTTAATAGCCAAGGAGACTGCTTAGGCAGCACCAATGCTCTGCAGAGTATGGTCCCAATGGATGGATGGTTGGATGGACAGTCCCATTAAAAACAAACGATAAATGCAACACCATTTTCTCTCGCCTTTCATGCGAATGGTGAGAAAACGTCATCCCATCTCAGTTGCCGGTTCTCCTGCCTTATCATCAGGGTCTTAGGTTGAGGATCCCAAGGAGGAAGGGAACAATTTGCCTCGGAACAATCACGACATCTAAACTCCAACTCGGACCCCATGCAGGAGAGCTTTTATGAAGATGGTGAAGCGTGCACACAAAAAGCGCTGCTCTCGAAGCAGCTCTCAAACATTCTATCTTTTCAGAGCGACAAACACCATAGTCAAACACAACACTCACTCCCTCCCCCCCCCCCCCCGCTCAGACCCCCCCTTCCACCACCGCTGTCGATGCACAATTTCATCCCCCTATGCATCCATCATAAACAAAGAAAAACTTTTAAGAAATAGATAAGCATGGAACGGGTTGAGTGCCGGATATTTGGATGACATGAACATCTGTAGAGGCCTCGTTAAGTGCCAGACATAATGCCATAATGACATTCCAGGGAAAATAGCGTGACGGGCAGAGGAACGGACGGAGAAATCTGGCGACTTAAATGAATATGCAGTCAAGGTTAATTCCGATGACTGTACACAGCAGCTTCTTCTCCACTCTGCAAAAGTGTAAATCATGTTCAAAAACACCAATTATGATGTTGTGTTTGTGTGACTAATACAAAAAATGCTTTCAATGAGAGCACACGAAAGTGTTTACATCAATTTCATGGCGATAAACAGCTATATATTTGAACTATTGCGCAGTGGGTCATCGGTCGGGTTATATAAACATTGATAGTGTGTACCCCTCAAGTGCCTGACGTTGACACTGTGGGGTCGGGCTATGTTCGCATAAGTGATTGGGCGATGTCGATATATCGCCAGATCATCGATATTTGGAGGCATGATGATCAACTAGCAAAAAAGCAATATCGCCCAGCCATCGTGGCGACTCTCCCGCAAGTTCTGCTTCAAAGGGAAAACTATGAGTGTATGCTATGCCCACCTCACTGATTACTTACTACCTGACTATTGTAACTGGAAACAGACAATTGTTGTTGATTTTTGGCCTAAGTTAAGTACAGGGAGGGGATGCTCTGCTTGGTCTGATGATCTTGTGATTCCGGACCATATCTGTATTTTTGGGGTTTTTTTTGTATACATCGTCGAGGCTAATGGAAGAGTTAGAATTAGTACACTGAATGGATCGGGACACGACAGGACAAAAGGGACAGCAGAGAGAGGAGGTGGGGGTGAGGGAGGGGAAATACCAACAGCAGAGTTGAAGGCCAAGATAGAGACAGACCTGGACAACTAATGGGTGTGGGGAGGAATAGGGGACAGGAGAGGATGGATATGGTGGACAAGATGGATTCAGAAGGAAACACTTAGGAAAGAAAACTGGAAATTTGGAATGAGGAGGGATTGGGGTGGGCTGGGGGGTGGGTGGGAAGGTTAATGAGGGTACAAAAGGTCATGGTTTTGGATTGGGGATGATCTGAGATGATGGTGAACAGCTGTCTTGAAAAACTGGAGGGAAGAATGAGAATGAAAAAAAATGTGTCAGTTGGTTCCACAGGTGGGAAAAGAGAGGAATAAATGAGTGGAGGTGAGCAGTGATCCTGGATTTTGGTAGTTTAATCAAAAGGAGATTGATGGTGGACTATGTGTGCCCTGCAGAAACATGGGGGCGGTACAAACCACGGAAAGAGCAGAGGGTGCAAGACCAGAAAGAAAGTGATAAAAGACAGAGAGACCACCAACCTATCTGCGATGGAATAATGATGGACCCATAGACTCAGCTTCACCGTGGGAGATTCCAAGACCTACTTTGAAATCAAACAGAAAATACTGCATTGGAGTCATCAGAAGGAACCTGAATTACTACAGAGCAAAGATGGAGTCATCAGCACTCTGAATAGGACTTGGGTTGGAGCCACTACTCCTCCACTCTCTAATGCCTAACCCATCCAGGCACAGTCAAGTGAGGCTTACAAAAAAATCTGCAATAATTCACTTCTTCCAAGACAACACCTATACCGTCGCAGATGGCTTTGGCTTACCGTAGCATCAAAATGGCGAACGTATTATTTCTTTCGATTGCAATTGTGGGTGGAGTCAGGCCAGCTGTCCAGCCAATGTGGGGAAAGACACAGCTGAGCTTATTCTATATGTTGGCCTTCACCTGTGTTATGTGTCACGTGACAGCTGTTAGGCAATCAGATTGTATATAAATAAAAAGAGGAGAAAGTGGCCTTTAAAGGCTGAGGTGCTGGATGAAAATGCCCTGAAGATAATCCCCAACTCGGACTTCGTCTGTGTGCCGAATGTTGGCGTTGTCAGCTCGGCGGTCTTTGCCCGTTCATTCACACATCAGAAAGCTAACCTCTCCACCTCCCTCTCCATCTTATTCACTCTCACTTTCTTGCTCTTTTGCTCTCTCTCCCCCTCTTTCGCCCTTTCCCTCTTATTCTTGTATCTCTCGTGCGTCTATTTTCTTATCCCTGTCTTTTGTTTTCAAGCTATGTGGTATGTTCTTTTGTGCAAAATGTCTTGAAGGAAGGAAATTATTTGCATTTGGTGTGGGAAGCCATCCTTCCTTTCTTCATAACATGTATTGAAAAAAATTTGTATTGAATGCTCATATCATGATCTTGTTAAAGATAAGATACAAAATTATTTAGCAGTTTTCATTGCTCGATCACACCAGCAGCACGCACAATGACTTAAGTTTGCATCAAATTTTTACACCTCCAGGTTTCAGTAGTGGTCAGGTTACCAGATTACTTCAAGCTGAGGGATACTCATAATGCTGACTGATTTTTATTTATTTCTTTTCCTTGTAATGAAGACTCTTGGAGCAGCTTGTATACATCACACAGAAAGCTATTTGGAGACATTAGTACATTTTAACATAAATTACAAAGACATGAGAGAACGATGGAGAAATCAACATCGTACATGAAAGCTGAACTGGGGTTTTCTGCAACAACAGGGTGTTTGATGAGACAGGTATTTAACAACCTGAGTTTTCAAACTGAAACAATGGCTTACAATGGCAATCGACATTCATCGATTATAAGGGAAACAAGTGAAGTCGTCAACAAACTGCTGCATTTTAAAAGACACCAGCACAAAAACAGTCACTTGTGCGAGTAATTCACAAGCACTCGAGAGCCGTGACTTGCTGTCGTTATTTTTAAGTTATGCTTAAAGTCTTAATAATTTTTGTTCAAATCATAACTCGTGCTTTTTCAACAGCATATTGCCATATTGCTTGTTCTTCAGGCTCTCACACGGAAATCAATCAGAATAAATCCAGCATGACGTTCAAACGACGCGCTGCCAAAGTCGAACTTCAGCTTCGTACGGAAAAGCAAGAATGGCAGTCAAGTTGCGTTGAACCGAGTAAGAAAATGTACAAATGCAGACATTGTCCTTCCAGCTTTGTTTCCACGACCCAAATGAAGCTACACCTGACCACTCATACTGAAAAGAGACACTATAAGTGTTACACTTGCACAAAATCCTTTTTTCACTCGCACGCTCGAAACCGTCACATGAAAACTCACAGCGGAGAGAGGCCGTACAAATGCTCCATCTGCAGCAAGGCATTTGCATTCCAGCGTGCTTTGAAAGATCACAAAACGGCCCACACGGGACAGAGGCCCTACAAATGCACACTTTGCAAGAAGTCCTTTTCGCGTTTGAGTATCTTGCGGTGTCACGCCATAATTCACACGGGCGACCAGCCCCACAAATGCGCCGTTTGCAGTAAAGAGTTTCTGAAATCGGATTCCTTGCTTCTACATTGTCGAGTTCACATGGGGGAGAGGCCTTACAAGTGCAAAATCTGCAACAAAACGTTCGTCTTCTCGAGCAATTTAAATAGTCACAGAAAGTTTCACACAAGAAACAAGCCCTACAAGTGCATGGTGTGCGCGAAACTCTTCTTGCAATCAACGACTTTAAAAACGCACTTGAGAATCCACACAAGAGAGAAGCCGTACAACTGTGCGGTTTGCAAGAAGGTGTTCGTGCATTTGACCACTCTGAAAAGTCACGTTCGAATGCACACACAAGAGAAGCCGTACAAGTGCGTAGTTTGCTCAAAATCTTTCTTGCAGTCTGCTACCTTGATAAACCACGTTCGAATCCACACCGGAGAGAAGCCGTACAAGTGCACAGTTTGCAAGAAGGCGTTCGCGCATTCAGCTACTCTAAAAACTCACGTTCGAATTCACACGCAAGAGAAGCCGTACAGGTGCGTAGTTTGCTCAAAATCTTTCTTGCAGTCAGCTACCTTGATAAACCACATTCGAATCCACACTGGCGAGAGGCCCTACAAGTGCACGGTTTGCAAGAAGGTGTTCGCACATTCAACTACTCTAAAAACTCACGTTCAAATTCACACGAGAGAGAAGCCCTACAAGTGTGCATTTTGCACGAAAACATTTTTGCAATCGAGTACTTTAAAAAACCATCTTAGGGTTCACACGGGAGAGAGGCCTTACAAGTGTGTGGTTTGTGAAAAGACATTTTCACATTCGGGTACTTTAAAAAATCACAGTAGAGTTCACACGGGGGAGAGGCCCTACAAGTGCACCGTTTGCGTAAAGGCATTTTCACATTCGGGTACTTTAAAAAATCACGTTAAAATGCACAATGACGCGTTGCCCTTGATGAGGAGATGAAGTGCATTTATATAATCAGGCGCTTCACTGGATCGCATTCAAATTCACACAGAACAAAAATAAAACCCCTCCAAAAACAACCAAATAAGCATACGAAATCATTCCTTGAAGCATGCGTGCAACTTTGGAGAAACTTGATTTTTTTACATTGACAATTGTCAAAATTCAAATAAAATTGCCATAAATAATCAAAAACAAAACCTCCGGTGTGTTTGTGTCCGACATACAGTGCCGACAGAAGGTCAACATCCCCCTTTTCAAAATTTCTACCTCTTGTTGCCTTATAACCTGGAATTAAATTGCATTACATCAGACTTTTCTCACCTTTATTTACACATCGTAACCCTAACAAATTCCAAATGAAAAACAAATTCTACTAATTTCAAAAAAATTAATTTAAAAATACAAACCTAGAATATCTTGGTTCGACAGCCGATTAACATCCATCGGAGGGATGGCGCACACATTTAATGAATCGCCCAACCTGTGAAACACCAGGATGACAGTTTTATAGCCTAGTCAGAAATCAAACCCAGGCTCGATGGCTTAGAACTGAGCGCGCATATCTCTAGGCCATCCTGTCAGCCCGGAAAACAAATCAATATTCTGTAATACCTCTCATTTTGACAATGTGAAATGTCTACCAAGCACATGTTAAATTAGAAGGGCACTCGGTAGAGAGCGCGTACCTCCGCCCTGTAATGCCTGATCCACGAGAACATACCTGGCCCAATTCATTTTTGAAACTATGCAATATATCGTTTTTGACCCGATCTCTCAATGGTGAAGAATCATTTGGGAAAATTAAATAATTCTCGTATTCGGATTCTGATCTGACCAAAATCTAATCTGTTCGTCCTTGCCACACACCCAACGTGTCCACCAAGTTTCGTCCGGATCCGTCCGCAACTTTTTGAGATATCCTGTTATATATCGGTTTAGCCCTATCTGACCTCAATGGTGAAGAATCACTCAAAAAATTATCAGATCCGGATCTGGATTCGTATCTTCACCAAAATCGAATTAATTCTTCTGTGTTACGTACCCAACCTGCCCAACAAGTTTTCGCCAAATCCCTCTACAACATTTTGAGATATTTTGTTCACTCACAGACAGACAGACAGGAGTGAAAACATAACCTCCATCCACCTCCAGTAGTGGAGGCAATCAGCTATTCCTGTAGATTTCCTCTGCTGGGTAGTGCATTTCACAGCAAAGACTAAACCATGAGTACCAAGGAGCTTTTGAAAGATCTCCAGAATAAAATTGTTGAAAGGCATCGATCAGGGGATGGGTATAATTATATCTCAAAGGCCTTGAATATCCCTTGGAGCACAGTCAAGACAATCATTAAGAAGTAGAAGGCATATAGTATCACCAAGCCACTGCCTAGATCAGGCCATCCCTCCAAACTGGATGACCAGGCCACCAAGAGGCCAATGACAACTTGAAAAATCAACATGCCTTTATGGCAAAGACTGTTCACTGTGTGCATGTGACACAATATCCCAAGCACTCCACAAGTCTGGCCTGTATGGTAGGGTGGCAAGAAGGAAGCCATTACTCAAAAAAGCACACCTTGAGTCCCGTTTGAGTTATGCAAAAAACCACTCCGGAGATTTTGAAGCCATGTGGCAAACGTTTTGTGGTCTGACAAAACCAAGATGGAACTTTTTGGCCAAAATGCAAAATGTTACATTTGGCTCAAGCCCACCATGGCACATCACCCAAAGAACACCATCCCTACTGTGAAGCATGGAGGTGGCAGCATCACGTTACGGGGATGTTTTTCATCTGCAAGGACTGGGGCACTTGTCAGGATTGAAGGGAAAATGGATGGAGCAAAATATCGAAAAAACGGAGAGGGAAACCTGCTGCCCTCTGCAAGAAAGCTGAAATTGGAACGGAAGTTCACCTTTCAACATGATAACGACCCGAAGGACACAGCCAAAACTACACTGGAGTGGCGAAAAAACAATAAGATAAATGACCTTGAGTGTCCCAGTCAGAGCCCTGACCTAAATCCAATCGAAAATCTGAAGCATGACGTGAAGATTGCTGTCTATCAACGCCCCCCATGCAACTTGAGTGAGCTTGAACAGTTTTGTGCAGAATATTATCCATTAAAGGTGTGAAAAGTTGGTAGAGACCTATCCCAGCAGACTCACAGCTGTAATTACTGTCAAAGGTGTTTCCAAGTATTAATTTGGGGGAGGGGGGGTGTAGACACTTATCCAAATAAGATATTCTAGTTTTGTATTTTAAATTAATTTTCCAAAAATTTGTAGAATTTGTTTTTCACCTGGAAGTTGTGGGTTGCGATGTGTAAATAACGGTGAGATAAGTCTGATTTCATGCAATTTAATTCCAGGCTGGAAGGCAACAAAAGGTGAAAGTTGTGTCAGGGGGTGTAGACTTTCTAGAGGTACTGTACATACTCCCTCCCATGCCTGTGTTAATTTAGTTCAAAGTGCCCACTTCCAGATATATATTTATTTCATTTTATTATTCCCCACATTTCTGTGTCACCCTGGGGATGCTATGTAGAATTTAAGGTGCTGAGACTTGAGGAAAATACTCTTTTTTTTTTTTCCAATGCAAATGCACAAATAAATGCTTCTTCTTCCAGTGATAACATGAAACAGAATTTTATTTTTTGAAATGGAATTTATCTTTTTTGGAAACGGAAAAGACACTTTTTTGAAACAGGAAATCACTGGCTCCTCATCTCATCAGCAACATCATTCATCACCATTGTATCTACTTATACTTCCAATTGCTTCTCTTTTCCATTGAGACCTTTTTCTTTCCTGATTCGTACTTTTTCGTTGATACTCAACTTTCGAGTGGGTGTATTGCAGAAGTTGTATGAATGAGACGCTAACAATAGCCCGGAGAGGCTATCTTTCAATTTTCATGATACAATAAATATTTTTTGTAAGTCTTTTTTTTTGACTTATTATTTATATTTTTGCAGTATTCTTATTTTGTATGCAGCCTGTGGCTGCTGATTGCATTATTGCTGGGAGTGTGGTTGTGCCGTTGTTGCAGTGATCCTTGTTACCAGTAATCTGGTACTCATTTTGCTGACCTCGGAAGGATGGCAGGCTGATTTAAACCACCTAGTGTTATTTAACGACACAGCAGGGCTCAACACTCTAAGTTCTCAAGCCAGCCACCTTAATTGTTAAGCCAACACCAAGCTTTTTTTTTTTGACAGTCAGAGCATGGGCACCCAGCATTGCCTGATGCTGTTCTAATCCTGTAGGCATTTTGAAAAAAAATCCAATTTTTTTTTTGTGGGGGCCTAAAACACTTCCCTACACCCACTAAGGAATGGAGTCGGGTATCATTTTATATTACCTTTCACACAGCGACAAAGGTTTAGGCAATATAGAGCAATTTAAAAAAGAAATCCAAGTTTTCAAAATTTTCAAAAACATTTTTTTCCCTAAAACGGTATAAAAAATGATACCACTCCGTTCATCAGGCATTCACTGATGAACATCTGAAAGATTGACGAAGATTTGTTCGGTCATCTCTGATAAAAAAAAATAATAATGGCGACTCACATACATACACACAGACAGACATCTTTTTATCGTGTAGATTCTGAAAATGAAAAATAAGATTGGCGTATCCCGTATTTTTTTTCTTTGAAAAAATTTTGAACGCCCCACATATCTTTCATCTCATCATCCTCTTATTCTTACCTTCCTCAACAGTACCTGGCGGAGTTGGCGACTCAAGTTGCAAAATTTTGTGACTTGACAAAATTTCTGGACTTGTGACTCAGTGTCTCGGGACTCGTGACTTGCTTGCTAATTACGTGCGACTCGAGTTTAAAATGACTTGTTGACGTTGATAATTTTTGAATAAAATATATAATCGTTCGAACAATAATCGTTGAATAAACATCAAATTAACACTGAGTTTAACATAAATGGTAAAATCAATGATAAAAATTATTTACAGTTGGGTGTGCACAGTTTTGTGAATGATGACGTTTATGGTGTTGTGCACATGTGCAGCATGTCAGAGCTTCCAGCCGCCGAGTCACATACCACTCTCCAGACAGCATTGAGCACACCATGTCCAAGTGGCAAGCATCAGTCGTACCAGCGTGGGATCGTGGGAAGCACAACTTTATCGAAAGCATGAACATTTGTGCCGAATCGGGGAAACTTGTAACCCCGTGATCAGTAACCGCGTGGAAGTCCCGAGCCGATAAAATTATTTTGTGATGATTTAAATGTCATTTGGCTTGGATTATTTCAACTTCGTCAATAATCGTAAATTTTATCACGACTTATCTTTTTAAAAGAAAAACTTTTTTTTTTAAAATTATGGTATCTTAAAAGACAACAATTGAAGTTAATAAGTTATATGTTTCATTTTAAAGTATGTAATAAATATATAAGTAAATTATTAAAATCTCCTTACCTGCTCCTTCCTTGCAATACATGCATGCTCTGATGGCCAATCACAAGGCTGGCTTAAAGGCAGCACTTTGTGTGATTTTAATTCATTCTTGACGGCGGAAACGCTTCCCAAAGTGATCGCATCCAGATTGAACATAAATTTATTTTCCTAGGAACAAAGCAAAAACAATTCCACCACATGAAGTTGCCAAATAAAATTTGAGTTGAGCAGCTTTTCAGAACATTGCAATAATGAAACGCTGCATCTTAATTTTTTGATAACTTGTACCCCACTGGGTTTATAAGTGAAGGTGGGACTTTACACAAGTTGAAATAATACTACGGTCACTCGAAACTTGACTTGGGACTTGCCCTGAAAGACATGAGACTTACTTGAGAGTTGGCTCAAGTTACTTGTTGACATCACCAATCATCAATGTACCTGAACCAATCTTTAACCTATCATCAATTTACCCCTGTAAGATTTAAAACATCTATTCATTGTTGTTATTTTTTCATCATGTGATACCACTAATCATTGTTTTAATGTATACTTTTTAAAAGTCTCTTATCAGGCAATATCTCAGATAAATCTTTGTTGATTTAACAAGTGTGGCATAATTGAAAAGCTCCCATGTTCATGATTTAGTCCATATTTCTTCAAATAATCAATACCTATAATAAATAAAAACAACACAAAAATGATAATTTTCTTTATGTTTCTAAAACTTCTTGACATCACCTCTGAAGATCATCGCTCGGCTTCCACAACGTTTCAAAGTCCCTCGAGCCAAGTCACTTCACCATTCTTCTTTCACAAAGACATTCTTTGTCAGACGGCTGTATTTGTTCATGTTTGCAAAGATTCTTGACCACTCACCGATGAGCGCTCAATTGCAGGTCATACAAACCTCTTGGAAAATGAATGGGAACAGGGTTTCATTGAGCATGTGAATTGGCTGAGTTGTGGAGGTTATCGATATCTCCTGAAAACCACTCCTGCAAGTGTACCTGGATGTACAGCATAATGTCTAGACCTTAAGAAGACAAACTTGAGATAATGGTAGCTTCTTGATTATTATTACATATAACAAACTCTTTCCTCTCTCCCACACAAAAGTCATGCAAAGTTAAAAGTTATTTGTGTGCAGTTGAACAAGCGTTGTCATTTCAGTCATTTCAGGTGCACTTCCGTTTGTTTACCCACCCTTAAGGTGTGATAATTCTCAGACTGATTTGAAAAAGAGATTCCTTGGGGCTGATATCTGCAGCAGATGAAATGTGGAATATATGAACGACTGGGGATAATTGGACAAGAAGGTAATTTTTTTTCAGTCGTAAAAACAAGATTGTTTCCACTCAGGAGTAACTCAGTGCCGAAATTTGCACTTGTATGCATATGTAGAAGTAAAAAAGAAAGCCACCATCTTTCTTTCAATCTTCTCCTTTAAAAAAGTCAATACCGTATATGAATTGGGAATGAAGTTTAACAACCAATCGGCATGCAGCAAAATGCCCGCAAACATAACTTGGACTAAGCATGACTTTGCTAGTGTCGGTTGAAGACGTCTATTCGAATATTCCTTCAAGCCCTGGCAGCTCAGCAATCACCAGCCATAACCAGGGATCACCCGCCAGAAAGTAGGGAACCTAGTCTTTCCCAAACATCGTTCTGGACATCTACAAGTACTGGTTCGACCTCAACAGGCACACACGGAAACAATCTGTGGAGAGCAGGACTTCTCTCTCCAACTCAGGTAGGTTTTTCTTTGTGTTACTATTTTATCTATTTTGAACTAGTTTTTGTTTTTTCTTTGGGGAAGAGGGTGGTGGTTTGGAGACCTGTGTTTATTTCTTTGTTGTCAAGCTACATAAAAGAGAGCTCATTCACTCAATTCTTGAGCACAACTAATTTATGATTCAAGTGAAGTCGTTCATGCTAGTTGTGGAGTTGTGTTATCCAGTTTCCTTTGATCCTTGACCTTTGCAGCAGATTATGTCAACCCTCCCTCCACCCACGTTTCACCCTTTATCTTAGAATCAGTTCCTTTCACCGATGATGACTTGTCGCCAACACTTTATTATCCTCCCTCCACCCTCATTTCCTTTTACTCTGACAAGGAGTGAACACTCAAACTCAGCGAGACCTCCTTTCTCAAAGTGTTAACCATACTCTTGTCGACTTTTCAGTTGATAAAATCTTGTCCGTTGATGCATGCCAACACGAGCCTTCACACAGACTGGTATTCCATTATGCAAAGGCAATGGCAGAATTTTAAATCTTAAAACAGTTCTCTATAAAAGCAAGTGGGGCAGTGGTTTATGTGCGCTTGCCGAGCATCACGCAACCAGTTATTTTTGCTCACTTTTGCCATGTCATGACATGACATAGCCACTGTTATGACTCTCCTCGAAAGCACAAAATAATCAAATGCTATTCTTGGGGAGATAGGCACATACTTTCAAGTAGTCGTTTGATGATGTCTTTCCGAAGTGTTTGTGGGTACCCCCTTGGGCACTTTCTGCCTGGAAGCGGGGAGGTTGGAAGGGAGGTTGATGCATCGCTCTGAGCATGTCAGCAGAGAAGTCCATACAATCACAGCTGAGATTGATCAATCAAGTTGATGGTGTCAGTGTGCTTGGCTTATTGTTTCAGTTGAGTATTGGTGATGTGGTCCTGCTATCGAATGTAAAGGATCCTTCGCAGAGCTTTCATATGAAATGCATTGATGCGGGCATTCATTGTGGTTGTGAGGGTCCAATGTTTGGACCATAAGAGATTCTGTACAGCATGAGCTTGAGGAATTTATTAATGGGGTCTTTCCAGATTTTAGAGAGTGGTGTCATTGTAGAATGATGAATAGCAAACAGTCTCCTGGATTCTGGCATGGAACTGTCCAAGGAAGAGATTTTAAAATGGAAATCATTCCAAACAAGGCATAAATCTCCTCTAGTTAAGGGGCTAGAGGAAGGTGAGATCAAGATAAGGATAAAGCAAAACAAAATAAAAGGAAGGAGAAAATTAACAAAAAACATCCAAGACATGGGAAGTAGCAGAAATCAGGTTAAATGCAACGTAACCTCAAAGATGTAGGAAGTAGGAATTGACATTCCTCTTAAAGCTGAGTAGATCGTAAGATAATGGGAAGCACGATGTTACAGGTAGTGAATTTCAAAGTGAGACAGCACGAGGGATAAAACTATCCGCGTAGCCTTTCGGTATGCACTTTGTATCGGCTACAGTGCATGGGTGTGCAGAGATGGAAAACCGAGGCTTGCGTCCAAACACTCGTGCAGGAGGAACCAAGTTAGGAAGTGCAGCAGAACATTTGCCATGAACATATCTGCAGAACAAACTAAGAATGGTAACTGACCTACGGTGAGAGAGCGGTTGAAGAGTTGAACCAATTTCTGCACCAACCGGGTTAACTGTGCGTTTCTGGAGCCTATCAAGTAAAGACAAGTGGCAGGCTGGTGTTCCAGCCCAAATGTGGCAACAGTACTCCATGAGGGGATGTTTTCTTGTCTTATACAGGTACAAAACAGCATCGGGCAGTACATACCTCTGCGCTCGATAAAGACAACTAACTCGCTTGGAAGCACTCTTCGCCGTACCAGAAATGTACTTATCCCAACGGAGGTTGGGGGAGATGTCCAGACCAAGAATCCTAAGCTCAGACGATTCTGTTCAGGTTGAAGACCCCATGTGCACAGAAGGGAAAGACCTGTTTCTGGAGCGAGACGTGGACAGCAATTTAGTTTGAAGGTTACCAGCCAGTTGTGCCCCCACTTCAAAACATTCTCTAAATCATTGTCCAGCAAAACTCCAACCTCACTACGAGTAGTATTGACTGAATCAGCAGATGTACATTAAAAGTGAAGAGTCATCAGCATACATGGCTAGCTGACACAGAACATGATCAGGAAGATCATTGATATAAACAAGGAACGGAGTAGGACCAAGGACAGAGCCCTGGAGAACACCAGAATTAATGGAGCAAGTTGGAGAAGATTGACCCTCAAGTACCACCTTCATCTTGCGATTTGTAAGAAAAGCTGAAACGATTGAATCCATCACTCCAGATACACCACACGACTGAACCTTGCGGAGCAGACCGTTGTGCCACACTTTATGAAAGGCCTTTGTGATATCCAAAGCAACTACTCGAGCTTCACCCTTGAGCTCCAATGCCTTGTTGAAATGATCCGTAATTAAGGATAGCAGATCACCAGTAGAGCGGGAATGACGAAAGCCATACTGGCAGTCAGTGAGAAGTTCATTGTACTCCAGATGGCTGAGAAGTTGTTGTTTGATGAGGCATTGTAATACCTTCATTATTGCAGGAAACAGGCTGATGGGAGCGATTGTTGTTTGACTCGGAATGCTCACCAGCACTCTTGAAAACAGGGACAACAGAAGCCACTTTCCAGGATGAAGAAAACATCGAAGCAGACAAGCACATGTTGTATAGCTTGACGAGAATCGATGACATTTCATGACAACACATCTTAAATACAATCACAGGGATTCCATCAGGACCAGTCGCTTTTGAGGCATTCATAGTACAAATAATTCTGGAAACTTTCTTCGGAGTGACAAATGGAACAGGAATATCAGTCTGTTGGAGATGGAAAACGAGGAAAAAGGGTGTCCCTGATCATTGAGGGCAGAATTAGAAACAAAGCGATTTGTAAAGAGGTTAGCCTCATCCAGAGGTGAAGTAACAACTTCAGGTCCATGAAAGAGAGGAGGTATAGAACATTTATTGAGGTTGAGTACACTGTTGGCAATCTGCCAAAAGTCCCTCGAGCCAAGTCACTGAGTCGCAATGGAATCAGCTACAGAAGCTGCATTTTGCTGCTTAGCATCCTCAAGAACTCATTTACAGAGGTTACTTCCTTTATGGAACAGACATTTGGATTCCAGAGACCCTTGCACATGGTACTGCTCGAAATAGTGGTTGTGATTAGCAATTTCTGATGCACAAGCCCAGAGTGAACCACGGATGATGGGAATGAACCTTCACCTGATAGATACGTGAGGGGCTATAATTGTCCGTACCAGTGCAAATCCATTGGGATATTTCCTCAGCAGCCACATCAAGACGAAGACTAAAAGTTGAGGTCCATGGCGGTGCAGTGAAAAGGATGCACTGGAGTTGAGAATGAGGAGTAAGAGACACAGAAACGGTGAAATGATCCGAGTTACTAATTGGAGTAAGGCCCTCGGCAACAGTCATCGGGATTAGAACACCAAAAGAGATGAAGCAGGTATCTTCCAACAGAAGCACGGTAAGGAATATGAGTGGGAGAGGAAACAATTTGGGTGAAATTTTGAGCGATTGAGAAATTATAGGTATCGATACCAGGAGTGTCAGTATTATGAGTACACCAGCCATTCCTTGTAGAGAACTTCAAAGTCACCAAATACCATGATGTGTGCAGAAGGGTGGAGTAAAATAGTCCTCCTGTCAATGCTGTCTGAGATCGCATCGAGCACGGCGCAAGAGGGAAAGGAAGGCGAGCGATACAGAAAGAAGAGATGTGTCGTTGAACGCAGGAGAGCAAGGCAGAGACACATAAACTCGTGAGAGCCACTTTCAAGGGAATTCTCATGAGCTAAAGGTAGAGAGTCCTTCACATAGATACCAAGACCATGAGAAGGAGGGTGATCAAGTCTGTGAAAAATGTAACCAGGTAACTTGAAAGAAACATAGGAGATGCCACCGTCCAACCGACACTCAGAGCTAGCAGGTCAGGCAAATTAAAATGAACAAAAGATTGCACAGAAGAAAGGTTGGAGTGAAAGCCCCTGACATTGGAGAAACAGATGTATTCAAAGGATTTGAGTGTCGCTGCACACGCATGTGCAGGTGGACATCTGTTATTCTGAAATTGTACAACCATATTCTTGGTGATAAAAATACATCATAGAAGAAGACAGTCAAAGTTACCCAAACAAATTCACAAGCCATTCGAAGAGACTCAATAGGGTCTCCCAAACCCATGTGAACACATTGTCGTAACAATGCCACTCAGCCTCGGGAATGCAACCGAAAATGGCTGCACGGACCACCCCATGTACGTCCATGGCAGGGCAACCATTTCGACATTTTATACCCGTTGATAGATCACCCTCTCAAAGCATTACCAAAGAGTTCTGGAACCTGTACTTCCAGGCGGCCATGACCTGCGACATGTTTATTTCCTGTGCCCTTCAAAGAGACAGAATTCATGAGATCCCCCAGGGACTCCTGGACAAGAAAAATACAGAATAACTCAGACTAAAAATGGCAGAATAGAAGAAAAGATCGGAGAATATAAAGAAGAAGAAGACAAAAACGACAAGGATGAGGAAAAAGAAGACAAAGAGGACAAGGATGAGGAAGAAGAAGAAGACCAGCTGGTGCCATTCACGTCGTCCTGAACCATGGAAAACCCTCTTCACAGGACCACTGTGAAGGGGGTGGGGTGATGAGGCCAGGTGGAAAAAATAAATTTCTCTCCACCCAAAGATGTGGGTTACCTGGTTACCTGTACTCTTATTCTGGTTCCTACCCATTGACCAGCCCGGCGATGACTCGGTAAGACCTACCAGGAGCAAAGTTCCCACCAGTATAGCTCTCCGGATCACAGGAGCACACAAGCTTCTCCACTATGATCAAAGTGGTAGCGCCAATCGGGGAAGTGTGTGAGATTCAAGGTACTCAAACTGCAACTGTATCGACGGCTGAGTCTTCATTAGGTTAAGTGCAAGGGAGAGGAGGAGTAGGAGGGAGATCGCCTCGACCCAAGCACTGGATCGAAGTCTTTGTCCAGCCGATTTGAGGACCTCGAGTGTATGAATAGTAGTTGAAAACCTGGAGTGCAGAAGTAAGGATGTCTGCAGACTCGACAAGGAGGACCACATTGTCTGCAAAATGGAAATTACATTGACTGCAGTAATGGCCACCTCTCGGTAGTGTGGAGTTCACCATGTAACCTACAGCTTGGAGGAAGATATAGTTGAAACATGTCTGTGGTGTACACCGAGATCAAGCACAACGTAGTTTGAGAGTTCTGTTCCCACATGGTCGCTGAGCTTGATTAACTCAGGAGGGACTCCTGAAGCTTGAAGGAGGGCCCATTGACATTGTGTGTTTAGGAAATCAAATTCCTTCTTAATGTCGATGCAAGCTGCAAACGTTGGCTTGTTCAACTCTTTTCTGCAATCCACCAGAGATCGAAAATGTGCTCTTTTGTTGACCACTGGGGAGTGAATCCTGTCTGTTGAGTGACGTCTCATGGCTATTAGTTTTTTTTTATTTCAGCTGGCTCGCTATCGTGTGGAGCCTGTGGCTGCCGGTTGCATCATTTTCTGTGGGTGTGGCTATGCAGCCGATGCAGTGACCTCTAATGCCAGTACACCGGTACCCATTTCGCTGACATTGGAAGGATTATAAGCTGTCAATCCCACCTGGTGTTAATTGAACGGCAGACAAGGGGATCAAACTCAAGACCCGAAGATCTTAAGCCAGCCACCTTAACCGTTCAGCCAACACCAGGCTTTGATTTCAGCCGAGACGTTTCCAAGGAAGCCTTAGCAGCTCCCGACAGGAGGGTGATTCTGCTATTGTTACTACAATCAGTACTGCTGGCATGGTCACGTTAAACCTCCACCACTTGGACAAATGTAGCCAATGTGACTGCAGCGCAATTTGTCTTTGCTGAACTTGCGTTAAAATCAGATACCAACTGAAACGACACTCAGCCAGGCTAAGCAGTTCACGTTTTGTATCCCACCGATCGGCCGGATCTGGATCCGGACCTGTCGAAAACTTTTTGAAATATTGTTTTTGATCCCATCGCTCAATGGTGAAGAATCACTTAAAAATTATATTATCCAGATCCAGATCTTCACCACAATCGAATCAATTTGTCCTTGTCACACACCCAACCTGCCCACCAAATTTCATCCAAATCCATCTCCAACTTTTTGAGATATCCTGCACACGAACAAACAACCAAGAAAGACGTCGTGTACATGGCACGATACTTGCGAAGTCCCGAAAACAAATTTGTCCTTAAAAATATGATTGGTGGTTTAATTCAGTGAGTTTTGTGCAAATCCTGTTTAAAAGTTCAAGTCAATCAGAGGGAAATTGATGATTTAAAAAATTTGACAAACTTGACATTTGGCCTATGTTGACCTTTTGACCTCAAAATCGATAGGCTTCTTAGTTTATGACGAACTACCATTTCAGGAAGTTTGGTGAAGATTGGTTTAAAATTGTGACCTGTAGGCGATTGACATACAGACAGACAGACAAACAGACAGGGGTGAAAATGTAACCTCTGTCCATCACAGATGGTGGAGGCCACTCGACCTTCACTCGGTAGTGCACATACCTCCACCAAGCTGAGCAGTTTATGTTTTGTATCCCACCGATAAGCCGGATCTGCATCTGTACCTGAACCAAAATTGAACCGGTTTGTTCTTGTCGCACACCCAATTCATCCTCCAAGTTTTGTCCTAATTCATCCACATCTTTTTGACATATCATGCAATGCTGTATTTTGGTTTTGGCTCCATCTCTCAATGGTGAAGAATCACTGAAAAAAAATTATCGGAACCGGATCTTCACCGAAATTGAAGCAATTCTTCCTCGTCACACACCCAACCTGTCCACCAAGTTTTGTCCGAATCCGTCCAAAACTTATTGAGACATCATGCGAAACATAGTTTTTGGCCACATCTCTCAATGGTGAAGAATCACTGAAAAAAATTACAGTATCCGGACCAAAATCTGGATCCTGGACCAAAATCTACTCACTTTGTCACTCACCAAACCTGCCCACCAAGTTTTGTCCGAATCCGTCCACAACTTTTTTGAGATATGCTGCTCACAGACAGACAGTCAGACAGGGGTGAAAACATAACCTCCACCTACCTTTGATGGCAGAGGTAACTAGTACTGTTTATTAAAAAAAATTATAAATACTATAAGTCTCATTGTGCATTACAGCATATTAGTAATACAGTATATTCATATAATATTGATAACCTAAACGTTGTGTAAATCCTCCATTTAAAAATGGATTCTTCGATTTGTGAGAGCTGTTCAGTTGAGTTGGTAAATTGTTTCTTTCTCCACTGGTTGGTGTTTGTTCCATTCCCATAACTGATCACTCTCGCCAACCCGCGCTTGGCAAGGGTGTCACGTATGTCAGACACCCCTCGGCATGAGTTGAGAGAGACCTTCGTCTCGCAGTACATTGAAATTAGCTGGTTAAAGGATGAGATTTATGGCAACAAAAGTAAGGTTTCTAAAATCGTCGTCTTCTCCACGTCAGGCTGGGAATCAATTCCAGTTCTAGCCAGCGTGTAGCATCATTACTGGGGGGGGGGGGCGTAACTCTACCACTGATGCAGTGCCCCCTGTCAGTCTGGAGAGGAATGTGGCACGGGTTCCGGCGATTCCTCGCCTTCTCTTTGTCGAAAGAAACCGTGGGATCCTTCACGTCCACGTAACTAATCTGAACAGACAGGACACCGTGGCTTAACGCCCATTCTGTTGATGGCACGCTTTGTGATGCAACAACACCCTGCTTGTGAAATACCAATCTGACAGTTTATAGTCGAGACGGGAATTGAACCCACACTACAGCTGAAAGACCTGCATCATGCAGGTTTAAATAATCATCATAATAATAATAATAATACCCAATAACATTTTAATAACATGCTCTTTTTACCTCCACCACCACCAAAGGTGAAGGAGGTTAGTTTTCACCCCTCTCTGTCTGTTTGTTTGTGTGTAGGATATCTCAAAAAGTTGTGGACGGATTCGGACGAAACTTTGGGGACAGGTTGCGTGTGTGACGAGGACGAATTGATTCGATTTTACTGAAAATCCGGATCTGGATAGGAGAATTATTTAATTTTTAAAGTGATTCTTCACCATTGAGAGATCGGGCCAAAACAATCTCGGACTGGATAGCATTGATATTTCGAAAATGTATTGGGCCTGATATGTTCTCATGGATCAGGCATTACGCGGCGGAGGTATGCGCTCTACCGTGTGCCCTTCGAGTTATATGTTCTAATTGTATGAACTCTGATTTTATGGAACTCATTTCTATATATGTTATTATCTTTAACCTCCGCCATCTTCGAAGATGGATGGAGGTTACTGTTTTCACCCCTTTCTGTTTGTTTGTTTGTTTGTTTGTTTGTTTGTTCGTGAACAGTATTACGGAAAAACTCCTCGACGGATTTCGACGAAACTTGGTGGGGGGGGGGGGGTTAGGTATGGTCCAAGGATCATGCCATTAAATTTTGGACTTGGTCCCCCCCCCCCCCCCCAAAAAAAAATTTGAGAATTTTTTTTTCTTTTTTGCATTTCTACATGTTTTAAGTGATTTCCAACCCCTCCCCCCAAAAAAAATTGTCACCCCCCCAAAAAAAACAATAGAGTTTTTTTTTTTTGCATTTCTACATGTTTTAAGTGATTTCCAACCCACCCCCCAAAAAAAAATTGTTATAGAAATTTTTTTTTTTCATTTCTACATATTTTAAGTGATTTCCAACCCCCCTCCCCCAAAAATTGTTTGAGAAAATTTTTTTTGCATTTTTACATGTTTTAAGTGATTTCCTCCCCCCCCCCCCAAAAAAATTACCCTCCCCAAAAAAAGAAAAAAATTTTTTTGCATTTCTACATGTTTTAAGTGATTTCCAACCCCCCCAAAAAAAATTGTTAGAGAAAAAAAATTTTGCAACTTCTTTTTCAACAAAATTTCGATTTTTTTTTTGCATTTTTACATGTTTTAAGTGATTTCCAACCCCCCTCCCCCCCAAAAAAAAATGGAGAAAAGAACTATAACTCTCAGCACTGTTGACATCATATATAAGGTTCACTTGAGTGACCCAGCAGTATTGGCGGCGGAGGTTTTGCACTCTCCCGAGTGCTCCCCCTCTAGTTAAATATTTTATCAACCAGGCATCAAATGTATCCTGGCAAGCGTCGTCCTTTCGTTCTTCATATATGCGCCAGCCTCTTGTAAACCGATGACAATTACATGACACGAGTAATGTACATGTCCTCTGCTGAGGTTTGGTTGCTCATGGATGTCAAACATTTATTGCGGAATATAATTAAAAACAAATAAACATTTTACCTTCATCAAAAATCGGAAAATGTACCTAGTTCTTTACCGATGTCCAGACATTTTCATAGTCTGGAGACCCTGTTCAACTTGTCAGGATTTAGTAATCGTATACATATCATTGAGCTGGTGATTTGCATCAATTAGTTGTTTTGGTTGTTTTTGTTGTTCATTGACTTATTTGTCATTTTATTTTATTTTAACCTGGAATTTGTTTTACTTTTGCAGGCCTGTCTTCGTTTTTACCGGTGTCGCAAACCAGAGGGAAAAGGAAGCAAGACAAGGAGCAAGTCGACAAGGCAAATAAAAGAAGGCGATTGTATCAACCACACTGGGAGGAGACATACCTGTGGCTGGAACATGATGAAAAGAAGGACCTGATGTTCTGCAAGTGGTGTCGTAAATATCCGACTTTGGCCAGATGGGGGCACAAGGGTAGTTCCAAGCTATTTGTGGATGGCTGCAGAAATTATCGGATCGAGTCCATCAAGCACCATGAAAAAAGCCATCACCACCGAGAGTGCAAGCACGAATGGGATTACGAACAGCGCACACCCCAAGTGTCAACACCGACAGAAGTCATGGACGGGCCGGTATTGAGGACTTTCACCAATATGAGCGATTCCCAGACTACTATATACCAGCGGCTGTTTCGCACAGCCTACTTCCTAGCCAAAAATGCACGACCCTTCTCCGACATGGAGAGCCTGTGTGAGCTTCAAAGGCAGAAAGGTTTTGACCTCGGGGACAACTATCAACATCACAAGGGATGCAAGGAATTTGTTATGGCTATCAGCAAATGGCTGCAGGACACACTAAGCGATGAACTTTCTGACGTTCAGTTTGTGAGTGTTCTGGCAGATGGATGTACTGATGCCGGTGTACAGATGCAGGAATCCATTTTCTTGCGATATGTTGTCGACGGCTCCCCTGTTACCCGTTTCATCAATCTCGTAGTTTTGAAACATTGCCATGCACGAGGTGTGTTTTCAGCTATAACCAGTGCCTTGTTGAATGTTGGGGTCACTTGGGAGTCCCTTGTGAATGCTCGGCAGTCCGGACCGTCCCTAGTATCAGCAAATTTTGATGGTTCCATTGCGATGCAGGGGCTCAAGTCGATGGTGTTAGAGAAGGCACCTGAGGCTGTGCCGATACAATGTGTCAGTCACAAGGTGGAACTTTCTGTCCTGGATGCAATCGAAAGACTGACACCAATTCAGGATTTTGAGTATACACTGAAAGGCATATTTGCCTTTTACCAGAACAGTCCTAAGAAGCGAAGAGAGCTTTCCGACATTGCTATCATGTTGTACAGGGATCTGGCACACTTTTCAGCAATCAAACAAGTGCGTTGGCTCGCCAGCAATACCAGGGCTGTGGTTGCTGTGTACAAAAACTTGAATGTGGTGGTGCAGCATCTCGAGGAAGTGGCATCTGGCAAAGGGGATGATGCTGCTCATGTCAATGACTGCCTGATGAGGATATCAACACAGAGCTTCCTCCAAACTCTTCACATCATGTTGGACTTCCTCCCTATTTTGAAGGAGTTGTCTGAATCCTTCCAGAGGGAGGATCTCCTGGTGTTGGATGTTGCACACCTAATTGATTATTGTGTCATGCGACTGATGGAGTTAAAATATGAGCCAGGTAAATTCATGAAACTCTTCACAAAAAATCTGGATGCTTCTGCAGGATTGTTTACCCTGGATGGACCAGCAGACACCAATGCCATTTCTCTGAGAATACCATATTCTCCAGTTGAGTGGCAATCTGACTCTCTCTTCAATAAGGTCGTTGACTGCACTATTGAATATCTGAATGGCCGGTTTGGCAATTTTAAAGAGAAGCCCCTGATAAGCTTTCGGGCTTTGGACATCCGTAGGTACAATCTGGACTGCGCTGAACTGGCTCAGTATGGGAGAGAAGATATTGATGACATCCTGGCCCACTTTAGTTCGAACTTTGTTGAGGTGGAGAAGGCTGCCATACGCAGTCAGTTTATCCAGCTGAAGCTATACTGGAAGGGTATGCACAGTGCTCCCAGGATGGAGGTCTACAAGGAACTCTTACAACAAAAAACAATGAGATTTCAAGCAATTGCCAAGCTTGTAGATCTTATGTTAACTGTCAGTGGCAGCACTGCACAGTGTGAGAAGGCCTTTTCCCATCATAACGTAATCAAGTCTAACATGCGCGCTCACTTGAACCAAGACACTCTCCAAGCCCTAATGAGAATCAAGCTGGAAGGCCCCATTCTGGCTAACTTTAACCCTGACCCGATGATCGATGTTTGGTTGACTTCTGGTAAGGGCACAAGGCACACTGGTGGGCACAAGGCCCCAACTAAGCAGGCCAGACACTTGTCGACCCCAAACTTGATGACAAAAATCTGGAGTAAACTATGGTGGTGGAAGTCCGATAACCTTATGCAGGTCATCGGGGCTCCATAGCAGTGTTTCTACAGGCAAATAGAGTCGGTAGTACTTATCCTTTCTCTGTGCCAATCTTCTGAGCAGCCATTGGAGTCTTACTCACTCCACTACTGAGTAGCTCTCCTCCTCCTCCTCCTCCTCCTCATCCTTTGTATGCAGCACAAGGCTACAGGTAGCATCACTGGCTGATGGCGTCGTAGCTGTGCCACTGATGCAATGCTCCTATTACCGACCTCAGAAGGATGACAGGCTGAGTCAACCCCACCTGGTATTAATTCGACAGCCAACAGAGCCTCAAACTCAGGACCCTAATATACCAAGCCAGCCACACGAACCACGAAGCCAACACCAGGCTTCAAGTTTCTCTGAGTTAATGATACCGTGACACTCAGTGTGATGTGACAGTTAATGTGAAAGGAAAGTATCAAATGTGATGTTTACCAGGCAATTCGAAGATTCACCAGTAACTGTACATGCTGAAGAATTGGACGTGGTTCGATAACAATAATGTCACACTTACCCTCACTGTTAAATTAACCAAAGGAAGGAATGAATAGGAAAATAGAAGACGGAGGAGAGGAGGACACACTGAAAGTAGCAAGTAAGATGGTTTGGGTTAGGCAAGGTTAATGGAGGTAATAAAGATCATGGGTCGGAATTAGGGATGACAAGAGATGGTGGCTACACCGTTTGTATGAATTCCTGAAGGGAAGAGTAGGATTGAACAGCCTCAAGAAGTCCGGTCCACAAACTTTTGAATTTCTGAATGTATAAAAATGTGACATGCCCCTACCGAAGCCAGTTCGCATGAATACGAGTTGATTTAACCTGAATAAAGCTGTTCTCCGTATTACCGTGTGCAGACAACCGTCTTGTGTACAAAGACTGCTTTGTTTTTCATATTGATCTTGGGTTCACGGAGGAGTTTGCACACATTTTATGAATCCTAAGGGCATTGATGGACAATGGAGAGATCCATGTAGCATATGGAATTTGATCACGGGTTACTCTACAATCTACATCATGAGCTACGGGATCATGGGAACCAGATAAAGAAGCAACTGTCGATGCTTTCACAATAATTCCGGTGTTAATCTCACTTAACAAACCACCAGGAGGATTCCCTCATTTGGCACTAAATTATACAGAGGTCGGATAAACGAGGAAACCATCCAAGGAGGTCTTTTCACTCTTTTGTGCTTCGCTTTGAAGATCATTGTAGGTTCAGAACCAGCAGATACTTGGAAGCAGCAGGGGATATTACAAGCTGGTAAGTTTAAATCCGCCCCGCTCCGACTCTCAACGATGGGGGTAGTTGAGAACAATGGGGCCAAAAATGTGGGGAAACCCCCTCATCAGTGTGTCTCCCCACTTGGTCAGGGTCAAAAGAACCTACGTGCAGCAATGCCTTAACAGCCAATGGGAACATGTAGGCTGACCATGAAGCTGCGTTTAGACCCACTCTGAATGACCATGACCCGGTCATTGAGCGATGGGATTTACCTGCTGAAATCTTCAGCACCTGAAGAGATTTCAACGAGTCATGGAAACATGGGTCACATGTTCAGCCTTGGGCACGGTCTTATACATAGGCCGCAGCTCGGTGCTGTAGTCTGACAAGTCTCTACAGTATGTCACTGTTTACGTAAAGCTTTCGCAACAATCGAAGTTACAAGGCAAACATAGATCTCAAACTTGAGAATATTAAACTCAAACACCACAATCAACAGAGCAGGTCGACCACAAAGAAGAATGTTTTATGATTCGTTTGATTCTATCTTGGAGGGGAAAGACTAGGAACAAAGGCAATTGGCTCGTTTAATAAACCCAGCCAATTATGCCTAAGCATCTGGGACCTCGGTCCTGACAAGTGCGTCGGGTGATGCGCAGAGAAGTCAGGCGATAGTTTGACGTATCTATGTGCTTGTGTAAATTTACTTGCGGTAAATAACATCTGAATACAATGCTATTGTTCTGCACATGTGCAAAATCTTTTTTGCTATGGGTTGTGTATGGGGTATGGGTCTTGAATATGAATGACACAGGAAGCATGAAATATCTACAGTTTTTAGACAATGACGAAGCTTCCATTGAAATGGAATCTGAACATTGACGGTACTTCACTCGAGGCAGGACCATCATCCTTTGGTCAAGCCACACCTTCATTACAAGCCTGGGGTAAGTTCTTGTTTTGGAGGCCATCTACCTATTACGTATGCTTGGCCAAATTGGCACGATTTTGAACTTGCTCCTCCCTTAAAACTCATTTGCTTACCCTCCTGTACTTGCCCTCCCTGCCCCCAGAATCTTTTTTTCCTGCCCTCACCCAATCCTTCCAATTCTCCTTCTTTTGTCAATTTTAAAATCGTAAAGCAATTAAAATAAATTCTCTACTTTTAAAATTTTCAGGTAGAAGAAAACCTGTGAGGATGCTTCCCTTAATGGCATATGGCCTGGAAATGGATGCGAAACCTTTTGAACGGATGGAGCAGGACAGACAGTAGTTCATGCCACAGAGGGAGATGAAAGAGTGCTTGCCATCAGAATACCAACTTCAGGCACAGCAAAAGGTGACCGAGGTCATGGCTGTGAACTGCAGACTGCTCTCGCCAACAAAAGGTGACCGAGGTCATGCCTGTGAACTACAGACGAAACTCAAGCACAATGTTCAACCAAATTGCAGCTGTAAAAGTAAAATGTGTTTCGTTGTGTCTGTATTCTGTTAATAAAGATTATCTTTTACAACTTCCCATTCATCAAGACATGACTAATTTGCAGAACATTACAGAGTTTTAACAAACAAGTCAATGATGGCAATGATTGTAAAGTGGAAAAGTGGAAAATAACCCTATACTTGACCCAGAAAAGTCATTTGGAATTTTTTCCCAGGGTAGCGACACATACTGGAT
>NC_140966.1:103222809-103240309 GCF_056783735.1 Eptatretus burgeri | reverse complement strand
GGTGGGCTTGGGTGGATTATCAGGGATAGAAAAGATCAAGGATTTGGATGGGGGATGATAAGAGGTTGTGGTAAATAGCTGTTTTGAAGGCCTGGAGGGAAGAATGCGATTGAATAGAGTGAGGGAGTTTATTCCAAAGGCGGGGGAAAAGAGGAATGAAAGAGTGAAGGTGAGCAGTGATTCATGATTTTGGTAGTCTAACCAGAAGGGGGTCGTTGGCGGACCTTGAGCGCCCTGCGGATATGTGGTGGGGACAAATTGCAGAGAGAGCAGGGGGGGCTAGGCTGGAGAGGAGACGGTAGAAGACAGAAAGACCACCGACCAGCCTGCGGTGAGAGAGTGAGAGGTCCAAAGACTCAGCCTCATTGCGGGAGATGCCAATGATCCAAAATGCCTTGGTTTCCACAGCGTGAAGCCGAGAAAGGTGGGAGGCAGGAGCACCAGCCCAGAGGGGAGAGCAGTACTCCATCAGGCTGTGGACGAAAGCTGTTTAAGTGGTCGGGAGCTCAGGTGGACCGAGGAAGGACTTTGCACGACGGAGGATTCCCAGTCGGCGACTGGCTTTGGAGGCAAGGTTTGAAATGTGGTCTTCAGGGTCTTTTGGGGTCTTCGGTGACTTTTTGTTGTTCAGGGTCTTTTTCGGTGACTTTTGGGTCTTTATGGTTTTTGGGTCCTCAGGGGTCGTTAGGGTCTTGGTGAATTAACGTTCAAACAGGATGTCATTAATAGGCATATACAGGGTGTTTCAAAAAGAGTGATGCAACTTTAAATGTTCATTTACAAAGAAACAGAAACCTCAGGAACGTGAACCAAACATTTCTTGAAAGCTTATGATATGGTATTTTCTATCACTGATTGCTATTGCAGTGAGTCACTGCCAGACTTAGTGAGAGCCCAAGGTCTGAAATTGGCATTTACACAAAATCCTTGTAATTGACGTTCTCGATGTGTGCCCTCCGCAGTTCAGACAGGCATTGATCCTGACCCCAAAGTTCTGTACAACTTTCCTGTAGGTTTCATGTGGCACTGCCTGGAGGTAGTCAGACACCTGCTTCAGATTATCCAGTGTGGCAGGGTGGTTGGCATAGACAGAGCCCTTGGCAGTCCCCCAGAACCAGTAGTCCAGTGGGTTCAAGTCTGGACTATGGGGTGCCCAGTCATGAGTGGTACCCAGGGCAACGAGGCGGTTTCTGAAGAGCTGCCACAGGAAAATGATGGTGTCACCAGCTGTATGCGGGGGTGCACCATCCTGCATAAACTAGGTCATGCCGAGCTGGTTTGGTGTGACCTTTTGGACTAGATCATTATGGAACTTCTAGCGCATGGCCCGGTTGCGCTCACCATTGATCGTCACCGGCCTTCTGTTGTCATTCTCAAACCGGGAAGGCCTGAGCGTTCCCCATCTGGCATTGAAGGCGCAGAAGCATGTGACCTTAGGCCCTTTCAGGGTACCTCTAAGTGATCTCCTCAGGTGGTTCTGCCCCCCCCCCCCAGAAAAATGTTGTTGTGGTTGTTGATGGCATCGTTCAAGTGGAAATGGGCTTCATCACTGAACCACATCAGGTTGATCCAGTTTGGGTATCGCTCCATCCTGTTACTGAGCCAATTGCACATATCAAGTCTCCTTCTCTTCTCATATTGATTCAGTTGATGCCAAATAGAGATGATGTATGGGAAAAGTTCCAGTTCCTTAGTGAGGATATGCCAGACTGATGTTTGTTTAATGCCTAGCTCCCGGGAGTGCCGGCGGTGGGACTTCTTGGGACTATCCACTGCAGAATCCCGCATGGTGTCAATGTTGGCTTGGCTCTTGGTTAATGATGCTGGCCTGCCACTGTTGCCTTTGCTCTGGTTGTGCACTGTACCCTTGTGCTCAAAATGTTTCACAATATATTGAATGGCACAATTTGTGGGTCCATCACGTATTCTGAGATCGAATTCCTGGCAGAACCTCTGGAGGGTGTCTACATACGATTGTCTCAAACCACAGAGCCACCACTTTTGTCTTCTGCTTCCTTGTCAATGGCACAGTCGAGCTACGGAGCTAGAAATCCCAGGGAACAAATACCACGATAACATCACCAAACCCTGAAAAGAAAAATGGTATAGGTCAAAAAACAAAGAAATGGCAGGAAGTCAAAGTTGTGTCAATCTTTTTGAAGCACCCTGTCATCTCCTTGGCTTCCCAGACTGACCACCTCACTGTACTTTTCATATATATGTATATTGGGTTGCCGAAATAGGTGACCCTTATTGTCAGTAATTCTGTCTGTTTGTTTCGATGTTTGTTCGTTTGTCATCAGCATAATTGGTCGTAAACGTGGGCGGATTTTGACCAAACTCGGGTGGTAGGTACATCTTATGACCTCGTGCTTTGGAAATTGTGATGGTTGCTAGGGACGCTTTGGTTCCCCAGCAACAGCCGAAAAACCTTCAAAATTGGTACCGTTCACGCAAAATCAATTCCGAAAGCCATCATCCCACATATGCTTATGAAATTTGGCATGCATCATCTACAGGTAATGCTCTACCAAATATATTCCGTTTTTGTGATATATGGAATAGTTTACCCGCAGCACCCCCTACAATTGGGGTATGCCCAAAAATTGGCGAAAATTGAAGGCCCCCTAGCGACCAGGTGAGTGCATCGATACAAATGAAACTTTGCAGGTTCATGGTACTCAATGAGTACTACAACTTTGCCTCAAGACATATTGACCGATATTGCTTAGGTCAGGGGTCAAAGGGCAAAAATCGATAATATGCGAGAGCTGGAGGTGCCTTCGCGCCAAATGCTACTCCTCCTAGGGTTATGGTCGGATGGTCATGAAAATTCACACCAATCATCTGGAATACATTGTGCACAAACAATCAAGCCAGATTTTCGATTTATATCTTTGTTCACCCACAGCACCCCCTCGAACGTTGGGGATTTCCGATATCAAACCGCATTTTCGGTACTTTTCATTCAAATTGATACCGAGTAGTTATCAGTAGATGGAACTCGATGAGATTTGGTATGCATAATCTTAAGGTGATTCTCCATCCGCTATATGACATCCATTTTTTCCTATATCTTGTAGTTTCCAAATGGTAACCCTCTCAACTTGGGTGTCTGAGGGCCATTGAGCATTCGCGCTGAAAATTCAAAGTACACGAGCTCCAAGACGGTTGAACCAAATCGAATGAATCTTTACATGCTTATAGACCGTAATGAGTACAACAGCTCTGCTAATTTGCATAATGACCTATCTCGAGGTGGTCAGGGGTCAAAGGTCAATAAGTGCATTTTTCGGGTGAAATTACCATTCAAGGCACCCTTGCTCCTACACGGATTAACCGATATGAATGAAAGTTCATAGGTACATAGTACTCAATGAGTACTACAACTTTGCTTCAGGACATATTGACCTATCTCGGCGAGGTCAGGGGTCAAAGGTCAATGAGTGCATTTTTCGGGCAAAATAACCATTCAAATCCCCATTGCTCCTATACGGGTTAACCGATACGAATGAAAGTTCATAGGTACAGAGTACTCAATGTGTACTACAACTTTGCTTCAGGACATATTGACCTATCTCGGCGAGGTCAGGGGTCAAAGGTCAATGAGTGCATTGTTCGGACAAAATGACCATTCAAAGCCTCCGTGCTCATACACGGGTTAACCGATTCGATTGCAATTTCGTAAGTACTTAGTACTAGATTAACTCAGATCAGGAGTCAAAGGTCATCAGATGCTCGGCGACCCATGGCCGCCTTCCGGCTTGTTTATCTATCCATATATATATTGTTACGAATCTGAAAACAATTCGCATTCACACATACAGTTGACCCAAAGTTTAGTTATTTCGTTAAGTATATGTGGATAGTTAGAATCCCTCCCTTATGTCTAATGGAAATTTTATGTGTGTGCTGCGAGTTTCTAGTTAGTTTTCTACATCAATCCCCTCCACTCCTTCAGCTCCATTATGCACGTGTTCAAGGCCACGAACGTAGACAGATTTTCCATGGCTTCAGAGCCGACTTCGCCCCAGAAAGATGGAATCTTCCTCTCGTCAAATCAGGGGTGATATCGCTTCAGCTCCAACTCCGCCCCATCAAGAAAGAATGTCTCCCCTGTCGACACTGGGGAAGGCAAAAGAGCCTCTCTCGGGGGAGGAGCACCGAGACGCCGACACGCCCTCCTCCAATCGTGGCTGGCCACCACGACACCCGAAAACGCCCCGTCCAATCCAGAGGCGAGTTATCCGAGAGCGGATCCCTGGCAGATAGACCGCGCGGCTAATTAGGTAAATTGGAATCAGACAAAAAGACCCTAACCACGCTGTCGAAAATTGGCCTCCATTGTCCATTAAGCAACCCGTCGACTTCGGAGTTATCCAGAGTGACGACCTTCAATTCCAGGTGTTTGGGGGTGGGGGGGGGAGACGACCCAACTGCTCCATCAAGCGGTCAATCTCCGCCCCCGAACCTGGCACCACAACAAATATATATATATATATATATATATATATATATATATATATGTATATATGTATATATGTATATATGTATATATGTATATGTATATATATATATATATGTATATATATGTATATATATATATATGTATATATATATATATATATATATATATATATATATATGTATATATATATATATATATGTATATATATATATAGATATATATATATATATATATATATATATATAGTTACGAATTTGGAATTTGATTGCACACAACATACAGGTTCCTTCAGTCAGCAATGTCGATAAGTGCTTGTTCCCTAGATAGCTCACCTTCCATTGTTTAAATGTTCAGAAATCGATTAGATGCACTGCGGATCGATTTAATAGTTAGGGAACGAACAATGGAGACATCCCTCCCCCTCTTCTGCGAAGAAGAATAAGAAGAACCCTGCCGTCCCGTGATTCATGATGTCAACAACTCCCTCCCATCCGTGGTTGAGCGGGGGATGGAGCACGAGGGCATGAGTCATGAGTCACGCCAGGAGTGGGGGAAGGGCGGAAGAGGATAAGGAAGAGATCCTTTCTTTGTTCAGTTGCTGAGTTGGAGAAGGGAGTTGAGAGTAGTCGTTCAGCACACCTTCGGGTCCTGTTTGGCTTGGGTTAGGGTTGAGGCCTTCGGAAGCTTTTTGCTTCGGGTGGCTCAGTGAGCTTCGGCTGAGGCCTGGCTCGGGAGGAGGCTTTTTGGAGGCTTTTTGCTTTGGTGGTTCAGTGAGCTTCGGCTTCTGCTTGGCTCAGGAGAGCTTTTTGCTTCGAGCTGCTTTGTTTTGGAAGGAAGTTGAGCCAGTTGCTCGGCTCGAGTTGCGAATGGTGGCTGCTGCTGCTTCTTCTTCTTCTTCTTCTTCTTCTTCTTCTTCTTCTTCTTCTTCTTCTTCTTCTTCTTCTTCTTCTTCTTCTTCTTCTTCTTCTTCTTCTTCTTCTTCTTCTTCTTCTTCTTCTTCTTCTTCTTCTTCTTCTTCTTCTTCTTCTTCTTCTTCTTCTTCTTCTTTCTCCATTTTGGTTCCCAGCTTGGTGCGACTCATCGGCCTCTTCTTGGAGGTGGTTCCTCGGGGAAGCGACGCATCGACGGGAAGGATCGGCGCCTCGTCTCACCAGCACGTGTTGAGAAGCGCGGGAGGATTCGCGGGAGCTCGGGACGGATCGCGGCTCACAGCGATTGGATCCAGCTCGCTCTCGCTGGAACCCGGGTCTGAACAACTTGAAGACCACATGAGGTGGAGAGGTTCGAGATGGGCTCTGGGTTTCAGCTCACCTGTCCTCCGAGCTGGAGCTCGTTATTAAAGGCCTCTGCCACCATTTCTTAGGTGTGTGTTTGTGTGTGAACGTGTGTCCGTGGGCCCGTCTAATAAGTAGGAAATTGTTAAGTGCTTTCTGTGCTGTAATATGTTTGCGTCGCATTTCGTAAAGTCGGTATAGTTCTGCTCTTACGTGCTTCCCTAGTTCCCCATTATTATTAATAAATACCCCAATTGTTAAATGTTTTCAGCTCGTCGCGTCGATTCTTTCATTGACTGAGCATTTCGTGTGTTGGTAGTTAGCCGTTGGTTTGCCGTAAAAGGGGGACATTTGGACCGACGGTTCTTGGCGATTAAGCCACTCGGAATCGCGCACGGGACAAGCTCGCTTCGGCGGTTTGTTCCGTATGAGTTCCGTGGAGGGTGGAATACCCCGGTAGTTGGATCACGTGGGTATTTAGGTACATTGAAGATTGGCAATCAACCCTATCCCACATGATCTGCCCATTGGCGTATTTCGGTTCTTGTACAAGGACCCGTCGCTCAGACTTATCCGGGCGGCGATCTATATTCCAGGCGATCGGTCGGGCCGACTCGACTTGCGGCTCCGTCAGAGCTGTCGGTTGGCGGACGACGCCCGGCCCGTAACAATATATATATATATGTATATATATATATATATATATATATATATATATATATATATATATATATTGTTGCGGTTCTGCAAAACCACATGCCTCTAAGGCAATGGCACCCAACATACAGTGATCCCAAGGCAGTTATTTTGTTAGTCTTCGTGCAGTCAGTCCTTCCCCTCATGTCTAATGGGTTAACGGGACGAAGTGCGTTGCGTGATACTAATAGCTTGGTCTAATAATTATATCTCTATCTTCTTTTCAGTCCTGATTTCCATCCAATCCTTTCCTTTTATCCATGATACAAATTGAGCAAGCACACATACACGATAACAGACAACAGCGGAGCCCAATGAGAGAATTACCACATGAACCAGCGTGCATGGCGTGCTCTTTCATTCAAATCTGCGCGCCAATTTACAACGACGTCTCATCTTGCTCAACCTTCGCTCACCACTTCGACCACCAACATCTCCCGCACACGGGAAAAATAATCACGCGCCTTCTCGCACCTCCGCATCGATACGGGTTGCCACCAAGCAGAGACGTGCTGCATGGCTCGAGCCGCGTGACGCGGGGACGGGCCAGGTGCGTTTGCAGCGCCGGCCGCGTCTCACCGGGGATGCCCCAAATGGGTGTATGGGACCGACGCAACCCTCACCCAGTCACCAGAACATGGCAGGATGGGGGTTGCGGGGCGGTGCGAGGCTCTGGGCCGTATCTCGCCGGATGTGCGAATGAGAACGCTTCCGGCCACAGGAGCCTGGCAGGGAAGGGCTGGGACCCAATAGAAGAGCACGATTCGGATGCCGGCACGTCGCTTCGGGTCGTCACCCCACCCTTCGCCCGGGGATTATAAAATGCAGATCCTGACTCTCTCTCCCTGCCACTTCCTCGCCTGCCTGCCTCGCATTCATCTCCGCCTGTTTTCCTCATCCACTTATCCGCCTCTATGTTCCACCCTCTCTGTTCCACCCTCTCTTCACTGCACCTCGTCTGCCTGTCGCTGAATCTATGCTCGGGGTTGGTGTGCGACAGACGTACTTCTGGACCAGTGCGTTTCCAGGAGCCCCGGCAAAGTGATTAAGCAGGATATATACACACATATATATATATATATATATATATATATATATATATATATATATATATATATATATATACATATATGTGTGGATGTATGATTTAGTCTCAGACTGTATTGGCATTGGCTCGCTACGCTTGGCTGTATGATGATCGGCTCGCTCCGCTCGCCTCTCCACACACCGTTGCTGAGATCAACGTCACAGATTTGCTGTGTTGGCATGATTTACACCAATCATAATACAAACATTTATTTTCCACAAATTTATTTACAACAAGACGACCCGTGAACCTGTTGGGTTCCCGTTATGACAGCGGTTGATGAAAAAAATCATATCAAAAATTAAATAAATAAATAAATAAAGATAGCTCCAGCGAACTATACCACTGAGGTTGTTTGCATTGATCAATAATCCCGAAGAGTACTTGACTGAATCAGGAATTGATTTTTAATAATTTTTATCGTTGCCCAATTTGAACGAAACTTGATATTGGCGTCAATGTGAAAAAAAAAACAGAGAAAGAAAGTCGAAGAAATTATTGTGCGTAATCTAAACACAATTTTATTTATTAATGAACACGGAAGTATTGGATCAAAATGGCGATGTTTATTTTATGCTTAAAAATAAATCATTCTTTGTCTATACTAAATGTTTGAGATTTTAAAATAAATCATTTCAAGAAAAAAAAAAAGATAGCTCCAGCGAACTATACCGCTGAGGTTGTTTGCATTGATCAAATTCTCCCAAAGAGTACTTGGCTGAATCGGGAATTGATTTTTTAAGAATTCTTTTGTTGCTCGATTTGAACGAAACTTGATACTGCACACCGCAGGAGAATGGTGAGTAAGGTGGGCTGAAATTTTTTGCGCTATCGTGTACCATTTTGGCTGTATTTCTGGAACATACATACATACAAGATGAGAGTTTTAGTAATATAATAATAATATGTAGATATTGGTGATATATTTATTTGAAATTTACTTTGTGCTATAAGAAGGTCCAAGTGGTCTTCATGGTCAAGGGTTTAGGCTGTCTAATCTGTTTGAAGGGTGTAAGGGGTCTTAATGGTGTTAATAAGGCGTCTTTTGGGTTTTCGGATATTTTTGGGTGTTTGGTGACTTTTTGGGTCTTCAGGCTGTTCTAGGTCTTTGGGGTCATCTGCGTCATTGGTATCTTTTAGGTCTTTTGGTCCTCAGGGACTTTTGGGTCTTCGGGGTCTTTTTGGTCTTCAACGGTCGGAGGGGCCTCAGCAGTCTTATCTAAAGCATTGAAATGTACATCCTAACATTACGCAATTAATACCAATGACGCATATGACCCCAAAGATCCAAAAAGTCACCAAAAACGTATGTGTGTGAAGTTAGGGTGCAACTGACGTTCAAAAAGTACATAATGAATTGGCGTACGTGCAGTCCACAACCATCGTTCAAACAGTACGTAATTAACAGACATACAGTCACAGCTTCACTGTGAAAGAAACATTACAAAAGTACATAATTTATAGACGTTTGTGTGGTGTGCAACCAACGTTCAAACAGAACGTGATTAATAGGCAGAAATAACAGGGCTTCCCGGATTTTTTGTTTTTATGTATGTAGATTTTCTTATCGAAAGATTTTTGGTTGTATATATATATATATATATATATATATACACACAGTAAGTTGTCGACTTACGACCTATGCGACTTACGACTGATCGACTTTACGACTACGACCACTGATCGACTGTATGTCTGGCCACGACTGCTCCGCGTCTGGTAGCGCGAGTGTTGCCCAGCTGGGCGTACGACAGTTTCCGCCCCAGTGCTAGCGTGTTAGCGTGGTCTCGGTATAGCGCAGTTTATCCGTATCCGTTTGTCTTAAATTTTTTACTTCAAACCCCCAAGATGTCTACCAAGAGGAAATTATCTTTGTCGACTCCTCAACCTGCCAAGAAGGAAAGAAAGGCCATTGATCTCGCCACGAAAACGCAGGTGATCAAACAATACGAAGGAGGAAAGAAAGTCAATGCGATCGCACGTGATCTTAAGTTATCACACTCTACTGTGTCGACGATTTTGAAAGATAAAGAAAGGATTCGTGAAGCTGTGAAAGGTTCTGCACCCATGCGATCGACATTTATAACGACGCAACGGACCGGCCCATCCACGAAATGGAGAAATTGCTGCATGTTTGGATGGAAGATCAGATCCAAAAACGGACACCTTCAAGCCTTTTTACTGTGCAAACGAAGGCTAGAAGTCTATTTCAGACTTTGAAAGAGCGTGCCGGAGAAGACTACAGTCAAGAATTTGTAGCAAGTACTGGCTGGTTCAAAAGATTCAAGAAAAGATTCCAAATTCATAATGTTCGAGTGATTGGAGAAGCAGCGAGTGCAGATGAGGGAGGAGCTCGTAAGTTTGTTGAAAGTCTGGATATGTTATGAAATAAAAATGTTTTTTAGAACAATAATGAACAAAGAAAATGTTAATAAAATATGACTTACAGATGATTATTATATCATTATACAGTATAATATACATACGGTAATTTTTGCATAGGCCGATACACTATAAATAAAGGTTGGCCGACTTATGACCAAATCGACTTACGACTGGTCGGTCGTAAGTCAACGACTTACTCTATGTATATGTATATATATATATATATATATATATATATATATATATATATAATATAAAAAAGTATATAAATATATATATATATGTATAATATAAAAAAGTATATATATATATATATATATATATAATATAAAAAAGTATATATATATATATATATATATATATATATGTATTGTTGCAGGCAGGGGATCTGAGTGAGAAGACCACAAGGGTAAAAGCTATCTCAGGTTCCCACTTGACTCTCCGGAATCGCAGGCCGTCGCACACGGATAACTCCGTGAAGCAGCGGGTTGCTAACTGACCGTGAACGCCAATAACTCAACCACGTGACTTAGGGTCCTCCATCTAATATCGGTTACCTAAAAATAATCATGTGACCTAATTACCGGGGGACACGCACTTGGTACGCCTTGTCCAAACCGGATCAGATGCAGCCGAGCGACACTGCCACGGATGTACCGGCTAAAAGGAACGGATCATTGGGAATAAAGTCCCGGCGAGGCAAGGATACGGACCATGCTGGATCAATGAAAGAAAAGACAAAAATATGCTGGGAACATTTCTACAAATGATTTATTACAGGCAGGCGAGGAAAAATTTGTGGCACAGTGAATGTAGTTTATTGTTCTGTGTAAGTAGAGATGGCAAGAAATGTGAGGTGCGACAATAAAACAAGCAACATACAAAAGAAGACACAGAGCAGACCTATCCCGATATAATTCTTCTGCAATCTTAACTTAAGCGAAGACAGGCGCCATGACACACACACACTGATGAGGAGTTCATGAGAAGAAAAAGGAGAGGAGATGAGGCTAACGGTCTCGCAATTCCTTGCACAATTGACCGACCACGCCACCCAGTACGTTTTGGGTGGATGCTCCGCTGGACAATTCCTCCCTGACAGCTGGCGCGTCTCCTGCTTCGTGGCATGTCGTGCAGCTAAGCGTCGAGTCAGAGAAGGGGCGCGACCGTAAGGCGTGAGGGAGGGACTTTGGGTGGAGCCAGCGGCGACTGGGTGGAGAAGGCGGAGTCGAGAGCGAGTGGGCGGAGTGGCAGACAGGATCAAGTGAGTGGGTGGAGTCAGGGACGAAGTGGTGAAGAAGGCGGAGTCAACAGCGAGTAGGGAAAGAAGGGCGGAGTCAGCAGTAGGAGGATGGGTGGAGAAGGTGGAGTCGAGAGAAGAGTGGGACGAGCAGGAACCACAAACGGTCTCGCGACCCATCCTTCATAGACCCTGCGGTGCAGGGCGGGGTGCCACCCCGAAGCAATGTCGTCACCCGAATCAGATGCTCTGATTGCACCCCGGCCACCGCACAGCCCGGCCGCCATGACCGGAAGCGGCCTCACTGTACGAGGTTTGTCGAAAAAGTAACGGGACTGAGCCTGTTGTGTGCTCCACTTATACAACTTGAATGAACGGGTTGCGTCACAGTCTTTCACAACACTCCATCAATATATATGATTGGTGATGGTTGACTGCGCCCATTGTGTGATTTTTTTTACAGGTCGTGCTTTACACGATGTCTCGTCTGAGTCATCACACTATGAGTTGTGAGCAGAGAGCCAATCTGAAGTTTCTTGCCAAGCCTGGCAAAACACATTCTGAATCCTTTGCAATGCTGCAGAAAGTCTACGGGGAAGAAACGATGTCACGTACACATGCATTTGAATGGCACAAGAGGTTGAAAGAGGGACGGGAGGAGATTGAAGACGATCCACGTTCTGGAAGACCTTCAACGAGTAGAACGGCAGACAACATCGAGCGTGTGAAGCAGATAGTGCGCGCAGATTGTCGATTCACGGTGCGGATGATTGCTGAGGGACTTTCCATCAATAAGGACACTGTCTGGAGCATCATCACTGAAAATCTCAAAATGCGCAAAGTGTGCACAAAGATGATCCCCGAGCTGTTGTCCGAGGACCAGAAACAGCAAAGAGTCACTGTATGTCAAGACATTATCGAGCGCCTCGAGGATGATCTAGACCTGCTCGCGAGAGTCATCACTGGCGATGAATCGTGGATATTCGAATACGATCTCGAGACCAAATGGCAGAGTTGTCAGTGGAAAAGTCCAGCATCACCAAGATCAAAGAAAGCAAGGATGTTGAAGTCGAAGGTCAAGGTGATGCTCATCGCGTTTTTTGACATCAAGGGCATTGTCCACTTCGAGTTTCTACCACTGGGTCAAACAGTGAATCAATACGTGTACAAGGAGATCCTCTGGCACCTCATGAGATCAGTCTGGGACAAGAGGAGGGATCTGGGAGAACAACGCCTGGGTGCTCCACCATGACAACGCCCCTGCTCACAATGCTCTGAGCATCCGACAGTTTCTGGCGGAGAGGAATTCTGAACTTCTCAAGGGTGATCGCCAAGACTGCAACAACTACCGAGGGGTGACGCTGCTCTCAGTGCTGGGCAAGGTCTTTGCTCAGATAATTATTGATCCGGTTTGCCACCATCTGCTTGTGCACCAGCGTCCAGAGCAGTCAGGCTTTGCACAAAAGAGGTCAACGATTGACCGTATCTTTGCTCTTCGGGTCCTCACTGAATGCAGGCGAGAGTTTCGGCAGCGGCTGCATGCAGCCTATGTTGATCTCTGTAAAGCATTTGATTCAGTGAATCTGGATGCTTTTTGGAGGATTCTCAGTCTTTGTGTGGTGCCACCAAAACTGATCAATCTGATGTCTAAACTCTACTCAAAGATGTGTGCTGGCCAGGGATGTGTGCTGGCCCCCACACTATTCAGCACTTGTAGGGAGGATGTCGAAGAGATCAAGCTGTGGTGCATCGTTTGGAAATGTCAATATCTCTGACCATGATTTCTCAGATGATGCAGTCATATTTGCAGAGACCCATGATATCCTTTTGGGGGCTCTCGAGGTGCTGAATGAGGAGTTGAAGCCGCTGGGATTACGGGCTTCCTGGGTCAAAACTAAGATCCAGGCTTTCAATGACATCTTGGATGCTGCTGTCCTGTCTGTACCTGTTTGTAGCGAGGATGTTGAGGTCACGGAGAGAATTACTTACTTTGGCAGTGATATTCATGTCTCTGCTGGCTGTGAGCCAGAGGACAACAGACGTCTGGGTCAGGTCTAGGGAGTCATGTATTCACTGGATCATGGGGTGTGGTGTTGCCAGTATCTGTGCGGGAGGACAAAAGTATGAGTCTTCATGTCCTTGGTGCTTCCAGTCTTGCTCTATGGATGTGAGACTTGGACTCTGACCAGGGGTCTGAGATAGAGACTTAATTCCTTTGGTATCAGGTCTCTTCAGAGAATCCTTGGCTATCGCTGGTCAGACTTTATGGCCAATGAGCGGTTGCTGAGAGAGACTCAAATGAGATTTGTTACCTGCATAGTCCGTGAGCGTCAGCTGCGGCTGTATGGGCATGACTCATTTTCCTGATGCTGATCCTGCCCACCTGATTGTCTCAGCGAGGGAGCCTCCTGAGTGGAGGAGGCCAATGGGCCAACCACGTGCCTCGTTGCATCAGGTTGATCAGCATCTCAAGGAGATGGGGATGGGCCAGTCATCTGCCTGGGTGATGGCCAGACGGAGGCCCCTGGAGCACCGGCAGAGAGTGGACGCAGCGACACACTGCCCCGGCACATGCTCCCATACCTGACCTGACCTGGAGTTTTTGCAGGCAAGGCGAGTCACCAATGAGTGTGCCCTCCCTCGGATGGACGTTGGCGAGCTGTCACCGACACCCCAAACAAATTACAAATCCCTGCATTACTCTACAGTCGTGACGAAGAAGAAGAAAAAGAAGAAGAAGATGGGCCACCTTCCACCACACAAAAGGACAGCCTCTCTGGTTAAAATTTGATTATCTATCACCGACACCCCCAAACAAATTACAAATCCCTGCATTAACCTACAGTGGGATGAAGAAGAAGAAGATGGGCACCTTTGACCACACAAAAGGACGGCCTCTCTGGTTAATGCAGATTTCAAATGCATGGATGCCTTGATACATTCTATTTGACTTTTCAATCCGAAACGATGGCTCACAAAGCAACCGACACTCTGTCAGGGCCAGCAATTAAATTAGTTATCTGATGAACAGTTTAAAAGTTACCAGCACAAAAAGCGCTGGCATATGCTAATGATTTCCGAGAAGTCTCATCTCATTTTCCTGATGTTTGTATGAATGCCTAAGAAAATGTAAAGAATATCACTTGTTCAAACTGGAATTTCTGCTTTTTCAACAGCATATTGCTTGTTTTTCAGGCTGTCGCACAGACCCCAAGCAGAATTCTAGGAGAGAGTACAAACAGTGCACTCCCAAAGTTGAACTTCAGCCTGAAATGAAAAAGCAAGAACAGTCAAGTTGCATCGAACCAAGTATCAAAATGTACAAATGCAGACATTTCTACCTTTGCTTACTTCAGTCAAATGAAAGTATGAGAGAACTCGCACTGAAGCAATATCTTACAAATGTTATCTTAGCATCAAATCATTTATCCAATTGTTGACTTTAAACCTTCACATGACCCGCACACAGAGACACAGCTGAGAGCAAGGCATTTGCATTTTCAGGTGTGTTAAAAAAGAAAATCTCAATGAATTCACACAATCGGCCCTATAATCTTCATATATATATATATATATATATATATATATATATATATATATATATATATATATATATATATATATATATATATATATATATATATATATATATATATATATATATATATATATTGTTGCGGTTTTCGCGCCCGCCGGCGTGCGACGGCCACGTAACTCGAATCGCGGCACGTCGCCCACCGGACGGACAATCCAGTCGTGACCCTCTCGGACTAACGCCGGGAACCAGTCACGGGTGGACCTTTCGGTCTCACCGCGATCGAGCCAATCAGCCCCCGCGTGGGATAGGGTTGCTCGCCAAATTCGAACTACCTAAGTACCCACGCGGAGGGTAGACCGGGCGATCGCACCTCGCCGCAGGTCGACTTCGGACACGGGCCACTTAAGCGACCCGTTCCGTACTATCAGAATAACCGAGCGGTGTTATCGTCGACCTCGACGGTTCGATTAATTATCGGGCGTATTCAGCCCACTACCAACCCTTTACGTGAAGCAAGATGGGGGTTCAATGGAGGAAAAGACGAAGCGAAGCGGGAGAACAGTTCGACAATAAAGCACATTTATTCTCGGCACACGGGAAGCACACAAATACAATTCCACCAAATGCACACAAAAAAAAGAAAACACAATTCCATTTCCACAAAAAGCAAACATAAAAGTGAAAACACAGTGCAGAGCTAATACCGACTACCGAGCACACGGCAACACTTATACAATTCTACTTCACAGACGGCGCCGACAACACATACCCAAAACCAAGGAAAAGAAATACCCTCAAGAATGAGGTAGGCCTGGGGCCGAGACCTGGTCGGGCCTACCCGTCTGGTGATGAGACGCGGAGCGGCGATGGCCCCGCAACCCGCGGGCCTCGTGGACAGTGCCTGGCAGGGGGTGGGAACGGGGCCCCCTTGGTCGCACTATCTCAGCGCGGGGGGAAACAGGAGGGGGTTGCTGATGCTCGGGGTATAGAGGATCTTTATTATGTGCGCGACGAGCGTCTCCACCTCGGCCAGGTCGCGCTGCCGGCCTCCCAGGGGTGCAGCTCCCTGCACGACGCGAGCACCCCCTCGTCCGCCCTCGCCGCCTCTCCACAGCTCGTCCCCTCCGTTCCGACTTCAACGCACACGACGAGCAGCTCCACCGCCCGCGAAGTCTTGACTCTCTGTTCCGACTCCTTCGCCTCGTTCCGACCTTTACTACTCTCGTTCTGCTGACTCTCCCTCGTTCTCTCTTGCGACTCTCCGACCCCTCGTTCTCGTTCTGCTGACTCTTTCGCTCCGACTTTTACGACTCCTTTGACTGACGAACACCGTCCTTTTATCCCCCCGTAACTTCGCCTTTGACCCCCTCCCTTTGACCTTTCAACTCGCTCCCCATTGGCCCGAGAAAAAGTGGGCGTGAAGGCTTTTTGATCCACAAATTTGCATATATCGATCGCCCTGGGGGCGGGGCCAACTCCCTCGCTCACCGATTGGACGGCAAAAAGTGGGCGTGTGTCGTTTTCGATCCGTTTTTGAAGCAGAAAATCCGTGATTTTGTACACGCTGTTCAACGTGCGCCCTACACGAGTCCAGCATCGGTGCCCATGAGTGGCGCGAGATGACGGTGATGTGATGGTGGCGAGTTGTGACGGTAAAGGTCATGGCGGTTGTGGTGAAGCGGTGGTTGTGGTCGGTGGTTGATGTTGTGGTTGTGATGGTGGCGATTGGTCCAAAATAAAGATAGTAAAAGAAAAACGGCTATCCTGAAGAGTCGCAGCACGTATAAATGACATGTATTCCCACTAGACAACGGGTTTGGGCCTAACTACACATGCACTTACCGAGATACCTCACCTAAGGGACCTGAATGGTGGTTTGCGAATCTGGTAACCACAACACTACCCCCTTCCCTTTTTACAGACTCGTCCCGAGTCGTCAAATTTTCGTGTGCCATCATGTGTAGTTTTCCCCTAGTACATTTTACCTACGGATCCCTGAGTGCGACATTCATGGTATTCGTGTCCCCAAAATAAATAACCTAAGGGCTGCGTAACTATCTAAACAAACTCACTCACACGGACGACTTAAATAAAATTGCCGGCGCTAGACAGACATGCCGGGGGCGCACTCATATTTACAGTACATCTTACCCTTAACTTACAAATCTTACACTAAACCATGGCCCAGGATCATTGAACTCTGCAAAAAGAAAGCAGTTAGCAGGGAGCCAGGCTGCCCACATGCAGTCTCTGACTCAAACAATGCAGGTGACAGGGAACGTGGCTGGCTGCTCACACGCAGTCCAAGGCCTTCCCTTTTGAGCTGAACGCAGTGAACCACAACGGTGCATGGGCCGCACAAACGTAGTCTCCGTGCCAGCTCAAGTGGCACACGCAATGAGCACAACGAATGGATGCATGAACACAAACACGGTGCACGGGCCGCCACTGCAGGCCCGTGTTGTAGCTGCCAACAGGGCAGTTCTTGCAGCTTGCAAACTGTTGCCTTGATCCTGGCGCACATGGAAATGAACAGGGGGGGGGCAAAGCAAAAATTGAACGGGGCTGGTTAACGTGGGCAGTGGGCATGGCATGGCAAAGGTGAGCAGGCAAACACAGCCCGCAGAAGAAGGCCGCTGCAGGCAAACACAGCCGGCAGATGAACTGGCCGGCACAGGCCTTGAAGTACCACAGCTGCAGATGAAGTGGCCGGCACAGGCCTTGAAGCAAAACACGGCCAGCCGATGGCACAGGCCTTGCAGCAAAACAACAGCTGCCGATGAAGTTGGCCGGCCTCCGCCTCGAAGAAAAA